>NC_052152.1:114662196-114864889 GCF_902713615.1 Scyliorhinus canicula
CCTTCTGATGCACAGTCACGCGCTGTCCCAGTACCCCCGCCTCCTTCTGATGTCAGCACGCTGCCCGCAGTACCGCCTCCTTCTGCTGTCAGCACATTTCCCAGTACCCGCCTCCTCTGATGTCAGCACGCTGTCCCAGTGTCGCCTCCTTCTGATGTCAGCACACTGTCCCAGTGTCGCCTCCTTCTGATGTCAGCACACTGTCCCAGTACCACCTCCTTCTGATGTCAGCACACTGTTCCAGTACCGCCTCCTTCTGATATCAGCACATTGTCCCAGTACCGCCTCCTTCTGATGTCAGCACACTGTCCCAGTACCGCTTCCTTCTGATGTCAGCATACTGTCCCAGTACTGCCTCCTTCTGATGTCAGCACATTGTCCCAGTACCGCCTCCTTCTGATGTCAGCACATTGTCCAAGCACCGCCTCCTTCTGATGTCAGCTCACTGTCCCAGTACCACCTCCTTCTGATGTCAGCACACTGTCCCAGTACCGCCTCCTTCTGATGTCAGCACACTGTCCCAGTACCGCCTCCTTCTGATGTCAGCACACTGTCCCAGTACCGCCTCCTTCTGATGTCAGCGCACTGTCCCAGTACCGCCTCCTTCTGATGTCAGCACACTGTCCCAGTACTGCCTCCTTCTGATGTCAGCACACTGTCCCAGTACCGCCTCCTCTGATGTCAGCACATTGTCCCAGTACCCGCCTCCTTCTGATGTCAGCACATTGTCCCAGTACCCCTCCTTCTGATGTCAGCACACTGTCCCAGTACCCGCCTCCTTCTGATGTCAGCACATTGTCCCAGTCACGCCTCCTTCTGATGTCAGCACACTGTCCCAGTAACGCCTCCTTCTGATGTCAGCACACTGTCCCAGTACCGCCTCCTTCTGATGTCAGCACACTGTCCCAGTACCGCCTCCTTCTGATGTCAGCACACTGTCCCAGTACCGCCTCCTTCTGATGTCAGCACACTGTCCCAGTACCGCCTCCTTCTGATGTCAGCACATTGTCGCAGTACCACCTCCTTCTGATGTCAGCACATTGTCCCAGTAAGACCTCCTGCTGATGTCAGCACGCTGTCCCAGTACCGCCTCCTTCTGATGTCAGCACATTGTCCCAGTACCACCTCCTTCTGATGTCAGCACACTGTCCAGTACCGCCTCCTTCTGATGTCAGCACACTGTCCCAGTACCGCCTCCTTCTGATGTCAGCACACTGTCCCAGTACCGCCTCCTTCTGATGTCAGCACATTGTCCCAGTACCGCCTCCTTCTGATGACAGCACATTGTCCCAGTACCGCCTCCTTCTGATGTCAGCACACTGTCCCAGTACCGCCTCCTTCTGATGTCAGCACACTGTCCCAGTAACGCCTCCTTCTGATGTCAGCACGCTGTCCCAGTACCGCCTCCTTCTGATGTCAGCACACTGTCCCAGTACCGCCTCCTTCTGATGTCAGCACGCTGTCCCAGTACCGCCTCCTTCTGATGTCAGCACACTGTCCCAGTACCGCCTCCTTCTGATGTCAGCACACTGTCCCAGTACCGCCTCCTTCTGATGTCAGCACACTGTCCCAGTACCGCCTCCTTCTGATGTCAGCACACTGTCCCAGTACCGCCTCCTTCTGATGTCAGCACACTGTCCCAGTACCGCCTCCTTCTGATGTCAGCACACTGTCCCAGTACCGCCTCCTTCTGATGTCAGCACACTGTCCCAGTACCGCCTCATTCTGATGTCAGCACACTGTCCCAGTACCGCCTCCTTCTGATGTCAGCACACTGTCCCAGTACCGCCTCCTTCTGATGTCAGCACGCTGTCCCAGTACCGCCTCCTTCTGATGTCAGCACATTGTCCCAGTACCGCCTCCTTCTGATGTCAGCACACTGTCCCAGTACCGCCTCCTTCTGATGTCAGCACGCTGTCCCAGTACCGCCTCCTTCTGATGTCAGCACATTGTCCCAGTACCGCCTCCTTCTGATGTCAGCACACTGTCCCAGTACCACCTCCTTCTGATGTCAGCACACTGTTCCAGTACCGCCTCCTTCTGATATCAGCACATTGTCCCAGTCCTGCCTGCTTCTGATGTCAGCACATTGTCCAAGTACCGCCTCCTTCTGATGTCAGCACACTGTCCCAGTACCACCTCCTTCTGATGTCAGCACACTGTCCCAGTACCGCCTCCTTCTGATGTCAGCACACTGTCCCAGTACCGCCTCCTTCTGATGTCAGCATACTGTCCCACTACCGCCTCCTTCTGATGTCAGCACATTGTCCCAGTACCACCTCCTTCTGATGTCAGCACATTGTCCCAGTCACCCCTCCTTCTGATGTCAGCATACTGTCCCAGTACCGCCTCCTTCTGATGTCAGCACGCTGTCCCAGTACCGCCTCCTTCTGATGTCAGCACATTGTCCCAGTACCGCCTCCTTCTGATGTCAGCACGCTGTCCCAGTACCCCCTCCTTCTGATGTCAGTACACTGCCCCAGTACCGCCTCCTTCTGATGTCAGCACGCTGTCCCAGTACCGCCTCCTTCTGATGCCAGAACATTGTCCCAGTACCGCATCCTTCTGATGTCAGCACGCTGTCCCAGTACCGCCTCCTTCTGATGCCAGAACATTGTCCCAGTACCGCATCCTTCTGATGTCAGCATACTGTCCCAGTATCGCCTCCTTCTGATGTCAGCACATTGGCCCAGTACCGCCTCCTTCTGATGTCAGCACATTGTCCCAGTACCGCCTCCTTCTGATGTCAGCACGCTGCCCCAGTACCGCCTCCTTCTGATGTCAGCACGCTGTCCCTGTACCGCCTCCTTCTGATGTCAGCACGCTGCCCCAGCACCGCCTCCTTCTGATGTCAGCACACTGTCCCAGTACCACCTCCTTCTGATGTCAGCACACTGTCCCAGTACCACCTCCTTCTGATGTCAGCACACTGTCCCAGTACCACCTCCTTCTGATGTCAGCACACTGTCCCAGTACCACCTCCTTCTGATGTCAGCACACTGTCCCAGTACCACCTCCTTCTGATGTCAGCACACTGTCCCAGTACCGCCTCCTTCTGATGCCAGAACATTGTCCCAGTACCGCATCCTTCTGATGTCAGCATACTGTCCCAGTACCGCCTCCTTCTGATGTCAGCACATTGGCCCAGTACCGCCTCCTTCTGATGTCAGCACATTGTCCCAGTACCGCCTCCTTCTGATGTCAGCACGCTGCCCCAGTACCGCCTCCTTCTGATGTCAGCACGCTGTCCCTGTACCGCCTCCTTCTGATGTCAGCACGCTGCCCCAGCACCGCCTCCTTCTGATGTCAGCACACTGTCCCAGTACCACCTCCTTCTGATGTCAGCACACTGTCCCAGTACCACCTCCTTCTGATGTCAGCACACTGTCCCAGTACCGTCTCCTTCTGATGCCAGAACATTGTCCCAGTACCGCATCCTTCTGATGTCAGCATACTGTCCCAGTACCGCCTCCTTCTGATGTCAGCACATTGGCCCAGTACCACCTCCTTCTGATGTCAGCACATTGTCCCAGTACCGCCTCCTTCTGATGTCAGCACGCTGCCCCAGTACCGCCTCCTTCTGATGTCAGCACATTGTCCCAGTACCGCCTCCTTCTGATGTCAGCACGCTGCCCCAGCACCGCCTCCTTCTGATGTCAGCACACTGTCCCAGTAACACCTCCTTCTGATGTCAGCACATTGTCCCAGTACCACCTCCTTCTGATGTCAGCACACTGTCCCAGTACCACCTCCTTCTGATGTCAGCACACTGTCCCAGTACCACCTCCTTCTGATGTCAGCACACTGTCCCAGTACCACCTCCTTCTGATGTCAGCACACTGTCCCAGTAACGCCTCCTTCTGATGTCAGCACATTGTCCCAGTTCCGCCTCCTTCTGATGTCTGCACATTGTCCCAGTACCGCCTCCTTCTGATGTCTGCACATTGTCCCAGTACCCGCCTCCTTCTGATGTCAGCACATTGTCCCAGTAACACCTCCTTCTGATGTCAGCACGCTGCCCCAGTAACGCCTCCTTCTGATGTCAGCGCACTGTCCCAGTACCACTCCTTCTGATGTCAGCACGCTGTCCCAGTTTCGCCTCCTTATGATGTCAGAACGCCTTCCCAGTAACGCCTCCTTTTAATGTCAGCACAGTGTCCCAGTACCGCCTCCTTCTGATGTCAGCACAGTGTCGGTGTACCACCTCCTTCTGATGTCAGCACATTGTCCCAGTAACACCTCCTTCTGATGTCAGCACGCTGCCCCAGTAACGCCTCCTTCTGATGTCAGCACACTGTCCCAGTACCACTCCTTCTGATGTCAGCACACTGACCCAGTACCGCCTCCTTCTGATGTCAGCACACTGTCCCAGTACCACTCCTTCTGATGTCAGCACGCTGTCCCAGTTTCGCCTCCTTATGATGTCAGAACGCCTTCCCAGTAACGCCTCCTTTTAATGTCAGCACAGTGTCCCTGTACCGCCTCCTTCTGATGTCAGTGCATTGCCCAGCACCAAATTTCTTTTAAAAACATTTGAAGCTTTCCTGGAAAAAGCAATGGCAAAGAGCAGGGCCAAGGTCTGGCAACCCACACTGACATCCCATACCCATGCATTTAGCGTGAAATTATGGAGGAAATATTCCTCCATCTTGTAGCTGCAAGCAAGCTCGTGAACAGGACTGTGAAAACAGAAGGTGGATCATTTTGTAATAAGGAAGGGAGGGCCAAAGACACAAACAGACCAGGGTCACACTCCTGAATCTGCTGGAGAAAACTGCACAAGAGAGTCCACAACAGGACAAAGCAGTGCTGGTGTGACCTCCAGTGCCTCTGATGAACAACCCATTGAGAAGAAGTTCAAATCAGGAACAAAGCAGTATAAAGATGATTTTGTGAGGTATGGCTTTATTAATTGTGCCAATGCAAATCAGAATGCAAAGCCCTTGTGTGCTATATGCAGGGAAGTACTGGCAAATTGAAGTTCAAAATCCTCAAAGCTTGAAAGGCATTTGAAGACTAAGCACGGCGAGTTTGAGAACAAACCTCTTGATTTCTTTTAAAGGATGCAGCGAGAATTCTTTAGCAGCAATGTACAATTGAATGACAAAGCAATAAGATTGTGAGGACCAAGCAGCCTCACGTGTCGCATTAAATATAAAGCAAAAATGGTGTGTCGCAAAGTGGGTCACGAAGGTCAGCCGGTGTGGGTCGTGAAGGCTGGTTAGCGTGGGTCGCGAAGGTCAGCCAGCATGGGTCGTGGAGGTCGGCCGCGTGGGTTTCAAAGGTCAGCTGGCGTGAGTCTCAGAGGGTGACCAGTTGATAAAAATGGGTCCCAGGAAAATAAGTTTGAAAAACACTGGCCTGAAGGAGCCTTGGTGACTTGCTGCATCTTGTAGATGGTACACACAGCTGCAGCTGTGTGTTGGTGATGGTGAGAGTGTATTTAAGGTGATGGATGTTGCCAATTAAGTGGCCTACTTTGTCCTGGATGGTGTCAAGTGTTGTTGGAGCTGCAATCCTCCGGGCAAGTGGAGAGTATTCCATCGCACTCCTGACTTGTGCCTTGTAGATGGTGGACAGGCTTTGGGGAGTTAGGAGATGAGTTACTGGCCACCGTGTTCCTAGCCCCTGAGTGCGTGGCACTGCCAGACTGGCTGCGGCACATCCAGCGTGCCACAACGATAATCCCAAGGTGCCCGGATGCCAGGTTGCCTGTGCCAGGGGTCAGGCCCGGGGGTGTCTTGTCCTTAAGAGATGGGTTGAGGAGGTAATCGAGGACCTTATAAGAGGTAAGTTATGTGCAGTGGGGAGCATCCGGAGGCCATGGTGGGGTGGCTGGTGGGGAAGGGTTGGGGGGGGGGGGGGGGGGGTGGGGGGGGGGTGGGGGGGGGGGGGGGGGTTGGGGGGGCTGCAAAACATTGGGTTGGCATTTTAATATGGCCCGATACGCGAGTTATCTTCCTGCACTGGCGAGCCAAGAAGTACCCGCTAAACGTGTCTGAATTGGGACTCTGTTTTTGTCCTGTTAAATCGTGTCCAATGACAGGGATGAAATTAATTGACACTTGGGCAAAATAAGGTTAATAAATTAAAGTCAGTAAGGATTTATTGAAGGCAAATTCTATTTGACTGACTTGACTGCGATATTGTAAGTCATGATGAGTGGCAGTGAACCTGCTGTCACTGCCAATTCAACTATGGCACTCTCACCTTTGGGCCAAACGGTTGTGGGTTCAATTGGCACTGCCCCTCGAGTCTGCACCGACCCACTTAAGCCCTCACTTCCTCCCTATCCCTGTAACCCAATAACCCCTCCTAGACTTTTTGTCCAATTCATTATATCCATTAATACAGCGGAACCTTCTGATATACTTGGCATTAAATTGCTGGGAGGGCATGAAATTTCTACACTTCCCCATGGGGTTACCCACATGCTAGAAAAAGTTATTTCTGGAATAGTCAGGTCTGGGTGAATTATTAACACTTCAGTGTGCAGGCTCATTCCTTCACATTTTTTATTATTGTTGGAGGTTTTGTGAAAATTATTTTTTTCCTTTTCATTCCATCTCTTTCACCTCTCAAATTTAATCCAGCCTCCTTTCTGTTTGTCAAAGAGTCATCCAGACTCGAAACGTTGGCTCCGTTCTCTCTCTCCACAGATGCTGTCAGACCTGCTGAGATTGTCCAGCATTTTCTGTTTTTGATCCTTTCTCTCTCTCTTATTTTGCTTCTTGGACCTGACTGAACATTGAAATAAACATTCCAATTGATTCTTCCCCATTTAGATTCTGTGTACTTCAGTGAGGATCCTTCCATCTGATTGGTTGAAGAGACACCCCTGCTCCTTCTCCCTTGCTCTGGCAGCACCACAGATCTTCTGTTGCAGGGGTGGGGTGGCGAGTAAATAGCAGAAATCTAAAACGAAAAACAGAAAAAAAAAATCTGGTGCTCAGATTCCTGGGCAGCTGCAAAGTGAGCTGGAGGGTGAACCCCATCCCCTTTCACTCGCTGTCCAGGAAAAGAAAAACGACCCAGCCTTTTATCCACTCTGGGCGGATTCATTGCTTCCTGTTTCCATTCCTGAGCACTGGGACCTCTTTGATGAGCTGATCAAATACAACGCCAGCGGAGGAGAGATGCTCCAGAACGCAGAAGTCCCTTGTAAATTATTCAGTGCTACTTCAAATGAAGGCAAGGGAGAAATAACAGTCTGGAGTGGTGGTGGGGGGTAGGGGGGGAGAGGGTGTTTCAGCCGTCTTATCTCTTTTTAAAAGCATCGCTGGAGTGTCCACTCGGGAGAAGTTGGCGTGTTGAAGGAGGGGAGGGGGAAAGAATCGGCGGTGCGTGTACCTTTAAATTTTAAATCACAGATGCTGGCAGAGTGCAAAAGGGGCTGTGCTGCTCCAGCACTGATAAGACACAGGGTTCCCTAAGGTAAACTGGCTGACGGCTACTTCAATGGCATCCGTCTTTCAGAGCTGCAGAAGGTTAGATATGCTGTAGCCCAGTTGTTGGAACAGTGAGTGTGGAAGAAAAAAACAGGGAGCATTCACCTCCCCTGGGATTGTTCCCTCGTTGTAACAAATTCAGATTTCTTCTCCCCTCCCCTCCCCTCCCTGCCTGCCTGCCTGGCACTCTTGTCTCTGTTTTGCATTTTTACGATCGGTGCAGGAAGTTATCTGAGCACATTGTGGTCGGTGCCTGTGCTGGTGGAGGGATTCCTACTCCCAGTCACACAGCAGATGTTGAAAACCTTGCTCTTTTGTCTCATCCAAGCTGAACCAGGTGTTGCTCGATGCTGCCAGTTGCAATCAAGCCTCCTTTTTTGTTTGTTTATGTGTGTGTTCTCTCAGTGCTTTCAATCCAGCCCAGTGTGCAGAAGTGACTGTGAGTTCTGATGAGGGGAGCACCCAGCAAATTGACGGGACCAAATAGCACTCTGTCATGGCAGCAGGTAGGAATGGAGGTCCACCTCCACTGGCACACATCTGCATGTTTGCATGTGTTTCGTGGACACAGTCTGTCATAAGTGTTGCCTTGACTGAGAGGAGAGGTTTTTTTTCTTGTTTCTGAAGAGAAGGCAGAAAATCCACAGTCTCTGTAGTGAACAGTCACTCTCCTGCACACACTGCTGGGTCCTTTCTGGAGCTCTCTGCTTTAAAATGGCCCCTTCTGTAAAAGTGCAGGAATGCAGAAGACAACGGGACAGCATTTTTCTCAGGCAATGCATTAAAATGTATATATTTTTTTGATAAATAGTTAATGCGTTGCAAGCGTGGAGCTGTTACAGTTTCTGCCTAATTAGTCATGTACAAGAGTTGTGTGTGGAATTGCTCAGCTGTGTACATTGCTGCCATCTAGCGCTGGCAGATTTTGTTTTTGTACAGCACGTGCCGGGGGGGGGGGGGGGGGGGTTAGGATGTCGGGCCAGTGCTTTTACTCTTTTGATCGGTGGTATGGGACCAGCCAACTCTGCCAGTTGGCAGATGGGGGGGTTTGTCTGATAAAGATAGATCGAGCAGTTTAGGCCCATGCCGTCTAGAGTTTTAGAAGAGAGGGGAGATCGAATTGAAATATAAAAGGTGTGGATAAACTTCCTCTTATAGAATTTCATAGAATTTGCAGTGCTGAAGGACGCCATTCGGCCCATTGAGTCTGTACCGGCCCTTGGAAAGAGAGCCGGATTCAAGCCCACGCCTCCACCCTGTTGTGTTATGTTATTGCTAGTAGCATAAGCTGCCACTTGATGTGAGCTCTGCTGAAAGATGCTACAGACTCGGAGATAAGTTTAACGTATTTATTGAACGATTAACAATGCTCTTAAATGAGTTCAACACTCTACTAACCAGCCTCTAGTAACTCAGTCTATTCTGCTAACTTTACAAGCTTGCTCCCGACCATGTGCTAGGGTGTGATGTTGCTGATAATCAACCCTGTCCTTCTCTCTTGGTTTCTGCCGGTGGAAGAGGCAGAACCTGTGTGCCTCGTCCTTTTTATATGGGTCGTGTAGTGCCCCCTTGTGGTAATGCCACCTCTGGGTGTCCTGATTACCCATTGGTTGTGTCCTGTTCTAATGACCCATTGGTTGCGTGTCTGCATGTCATGACATCTCTGGTGCTCCCTCTAGTGGTTACTTAGTTGTAGTGTATGTACATTAACCTCTTGTGTCAGTGATGCATATCACTACATTCCCCCTTTTTTCGTGTTCCATATTTTCTGTACTTTGTTAAAGAAAATTGTACTAAACAGGGAGATGAATGATTACATGTACAAGTTGTGATGATATTGATGATTATACAATACCAATTAATATCTATGAGTCCAATCTTATGAATTTGTACGGTTAAGTTGCTTTCTTCTTCTGTTGTGAAGTGGTGATGTTGATGTTGTCATTTCTTTGTGAATGTCGTTAGTGTTCTTGTGTTTAAGTAATCAAGAAGTCATTATGAGGTGTTCGAATGGTCGAATCACTTTGTTGTCTGATTTAGACTTTTTTATCTATGCTTGTGGTAGCGATTCTGTATGTCATCTTTCTTGAAAACTGGTTTGCTTGTTTGTAGTGGAGCAATCGTGAATTGGTGAGATTCATTGTCATGCCATGGTATGTTTGTACTCTTGCCTTTGTTTTGAGCTGTGCTGCTACATTGTCTTCCATGTGCAGAGTTGTACCATGTTGTCCAAGTTGTTGTTTTATTGTTGTTGTTTTTGTCGTGCTTGTTGCGCTCAATGACTGTTCCGTGTGGATAATTCGAGTCATTCTCAAAGTTACTTGTGTCATTATCCTTTGTGGCATCTGGTGCTTCATTGAGCGTTTCTGCTTGAGGATTGTGAGAATGACCGGATGCTGCATTGATGTTGATAACATCACTCCTTTATGGTTGATGTGATTCCTCTTTGATTCCTTGGTGCTCCTCTTCTCGAGTCATTTCTGGTTCACTTGAACCATCATTGGTTTCTTGATGCTCCTCGTCTGGAGTCAAAATCTTCAAGATTTAATTTTCTTGCGGATAGGCTCGAGTGGATGAGGTTTTAATTGACGTGGTCTCACTGGACTCGAGTAGTTTCACTTTGATTGTTGAGTGCCTCTGTGCATACGAGCTGAGATCTGTCGGTCTCCCTGTGATCTTGCACATCTTGTATGGGAATTGTGATTTCTTCGTCACTTGTCTCACATACAGTAGGTAGACATTCAGTGTCTTCTTGTTGGTTAAATGAGCTGGGTAGACTTTCATAGTCTGCTGCTGGTTGCTCCAATAAGGTTGATAGACCTTCATGGTCTTGTTAATGCATGAACTTCGCTATGGAGTCTTGAGTTGCTTCCATTGTGGAGTCTGTCAATGAGCTCTCCGTGGAGGCTTGTATCGCTCTCTGTGTGGAGTTTTTCATCGCTCTCTGTGTGGAGTCGGGGACCCTTTGTAGTGTGTGGACCACTGGTTTGGGCATCAGGCCACAGTAGAATCCTGTACTCGTACGGAAGTGTGCCCATCCCGCTGAAGACATCTGAGTATTGGGTCAGGATGTCGTCGATGCTGGCCTGAGGATCCGGATGAGACGGCATCATGGTGTAGACCCGTCGGATGAGGTTCAGCTGCTTGCAGGCGTGCGCACCGAGCAGGGACGCCCTGTCTGGTTTAACGATCTCGAAGCGTAGGCTTGTCTGTATGTGTTGGTTGGACACTGTCAGGTGGCAGGACACCAGTGCCTTAATTGTGTTGCCAGTGTAGTCCTGGAGTTTGCAGGCAGCTGGAAGGAGCTTGGGAGCCTTCTTGATTCTTTTGAAGTCCAACTGCGAGATCAGGTTGGCGGAGACACCTGTGTGCAGTTTGAACTGGATGGGGCATTGGTTGACATCCATCACTGCATTCCATTCATCCTCGAAATCCACGGCAAGTATTGACGGGACTTGCAATGTGCCCAGTGTGGTGTATTCGCACTTCGTGATGATGCCTACTCTGTATGCGTTATCCAGGTAGTCATCGGCTGGATCTGTAGCACTGCCTTGATCAGAGTAATGCATTTGGTGTCGCACACTCCTGATGCCAACGGATTTGTTTAGTACTCGCTGTGTGGCATTGTTTTCTTCTTGTTCAATGAACAAATCATCTTCTTTTGTTTTGGATTTGTCATTGTGCTCTTCACTTCGGGTGGTGCAAACTGCTCGTTCCAGGGTGCTGCGGAGGTTATTTTCAATGTCTGGTAGAAGTGCAGGCATTGTTCTGTCTTATCGCGCATGCGCAAAACACCGGTTTGCGTCTTTTAGGGAAGTGCGCATGTGTGCGGACTGGTCACAATGCACACACGCAAGATGGCTGCCATTCAAAAGTGCCGTCTTCTTCTGTTTCAACCCTACCTCTGCCTCGTGGTGAGTATTCGCTCCATTTTTACTTATTTTTGTTCGTGTCCATCTCGCAGTGGCTGTCGACTTTGTCCAGGATGGTCTGGTATTTTGTTTTGTCCTGCCTTTCTGAGTATTGAAACGAGTTGAAGATCTCTATTGCATGTTCACCCACAATGGTGAGTAGGAGAGTCATGTACCGAGCACGGTCGTGCCATTCAGGTCGGATGCTTCCATGTATAGTTGGAATTTTTGTTTAAACTATCGCCAGTTAGCACTAAGATTACCGGTGGTCCTGCGTTGATGAGGAGCCTGAATATTGTTCATCGTGCCTGGATTCGGTAGCTGGTTGTCTCTAACCTTGCTGAGTTGAACTAGGAAGATTGAGCAGTCACTCCTGTACCATGTTGTGTTATTTATTGCTAGTAACATAAGCTGCCACTTGATGTAAGCTCTGCTGAAAGATGCTGCAGTCTCTGAGATAAGCTTAACGTATTTATTGAACGATTAACAATGCTCTTAAATGAGTTCAACACTCTCTGCCTCTGGTAACTCAGTCTATTCTGCTAACTCTACAAGCTTGCTCTCGACCATGTGCTAGGGTGTGATGTTGCTGATAATCAACCCTGTCTTGCTCTCTTGGTTTCTGCCGGTGGAAGAGGCAGAGCATGTGTGCCTTGTCCTTTTATATGGGTCGTGTTGTGCCCCCTTGTGGTGATGCCACCTCTGGGTATCCTGATTACCCATTGGTTGTGTCCTGTTCTAATGACCCATTGGTAGCGTGTCTTCATGTCATGACATCTCTGGTGCTCCCTCTAGTGGTTACTTAGTTGTAGTGCATTTACATTAACCCCAGTGATGCATATCACTACACAGCCTATCCTCGCAACCCTACCTAACCTTTTTGGACACTTAAGGGCAATTTAGCATGGCTAATCCACCTCTTTGGGCTGTGGGAGGAAACCGGAGCACCCGAAGGAAACCCACGCAGACACGGGGAGAGCGTGCGGATGCCGCACAGACAGTGACCCAGCGGGGAATCGAACCTGGGAGCTGTGAAGCAACTGTGCTAACCACTGTGCTACCGTGCTGCCGCTGCTCTTGTGGGGCATTCTGGAAAGAGAGGTCATAGTCTCGGGATAAGGGGTAGCAAATTTAAAACAGATATGAGGAGATAGTACTTCTCCCAAAGGGCCGTGAATCTGTGGGATTCACCAACCCAGAGTGTGGTGGATGCTGGGACAGTGAGTAAATTTAAGGAGGAGTTGGACAGATTTTTAATTAGTAATGGGTTGTAGATTACAGAGAATGGGCAGGGCGGTGAAGTTGAATCCATGATGAGATCAGCCATAATCTTATTGAACGGTGGAGCAGGCTCGAGAGGCTGAATTGCCTACTCCTGCTCCTAGTTCTTATGTTCTGAGAAAGAACTATTCTGTCTGATTCCACCTTCCAGTTCGTGGTCTGTAGCCCTGTGGGTAACTGTACCTCAAACACAAATCTGGTTTTCTTGATTAATAAGGGGATTTCTTGATTAATAAGGGGATCAGGGCTTATGGGGAGAAGGAAAAAGAGTGCCTTCTCAGTGGTTATCACTGCTGCCTCAGAGCGACAGAGACCCAGGTTCAATTTGACCTTGGGTCACTGCATGTGTGGAGTTTTCACATTCTCTTTGTGTATGCATGGGTTTCCTCCGGGTCCTCCGGTTTCCCCTCTCAGTCCAAAGATGTAGAGGTTAGGTGGATTAGCTATGATAAAATTGCCCCTTGGCGTCTAGGGGTGTGCAGGTTAGGTGGGGTTTAGGGATAGGGCAGGGAGTGGGCCTAGGTAGGATGCTCTTTCAGAGGGTCAGTACAGACTTGATGGGCCAAATGGCCTCCTTCTGCACTGTAGGTATTCTATGATTTTAATGGAGATGAGGAACATATCAGCCACGATCGAATGGCGGAGCAGACTCGATGGGCCGAATGGCCTAATACTGCTCCTATATTTTATGGTTTTATGGGACTCATTTACTGGAGCTGCTGCTATATCAGGGCCCTCAGCCCTCTGTAAGCAACCAGCTCACTGCAAAATCACTGACACAGGGATGACTAAAGCAGCACGGTAGCACAAATGGATAGCACTGTGGCTTCACAGCGCCAGGGTCCCAGGTTCGATTCCCCGCTGGGTCTCTGTGTGGTGTCTGCACGTCCTCCCTGTGTCTGCATGGGTTTCCTCCGGGTGCTCCGGTTTCCTCCCACAGTCCAAAGACGTGCAGGTTAGGTGAATTAGTCCTGCTAAATTACCGTTAGTGTCCAAAAAAAAAGTTAGGAGGGGTTATTGGGTTACAGGTGGAAGTGACGGCTTAAGTGGGTCGGTGCAGACTCGATGGGCCGAATGGCCGCCTCCTGCACTGTATTTTCTGTGTAAAGTGAAGATTGGCCGGACAAGGTGGCCTGGTGATATGTTCATTGCTGATTGCGCCACTCTTGATTGTTGGTCAAAAGATCCTTTTGGAGTAGCGGCGCTGTGAGTGCTCCGCTCCTCCCCCCCCCCCAGCGGCGCTGTGACCCCCCCCCCCCCCCCCCAGCGGCGCTGAGACCGCCCCCCCCCCCCAGCGGCGCTGTGACCCGCCCCCCCCCCCCCCAGCGGCGCTGTGACCCCCCCCCCCCCCAGCGGCGCTGAGACCGCCCCCCCCCCAGCGGCGCTGTGACCCCCCCCCCCCAGCGGCGCTGTGACCCCCCCCCCCAGCGGCGCTGTGACCCCCCCCCCCCCCCCAGCGGCGCTGAGACCGCCCCCCCCCCCAGCGGCGCTGTGACCCCCCCCCCCAGCGGCGCTGTGACCCCCCCCCCCCAGCGGCGCTGAGACCGCCCCGCTCCCCCCCAGCGGCGCTGTGACCCCCCCCCACCCAGCGGCGCTGTGACCCCCCCCCCCCCAGCGGCGCTGAGACCGCCCCGCTCCCCCCCAGCGGCGCTGTGACCCCCCCCCCACCCAGCGGCGCTGTGACCCCCCCCCCCCCAGCGGCGCTGAGACCGCCCCGCTCCCCCCCAGCGGCGCTGTGACCCCCCCCCCCCCCAGCGGCGCTGAGACCGCCCCCCCCCCCCAGCGGCGCTGTGACCCCCCCCCCCCAGCGGCGCTGTGACCCCCCCCCCCCAGCGGCGCTGAGAGCGCCCCGCTCCCCCCCAGCGGCGCTGTGACCCCCCCCCACCCAGCGGCGCTGTGACCCCCCCCCCCCCAGCGGCGCTGAGACCGCCCCGCTCCCCCCCAGCGGCGCTGTGACCCCCCCCCCCCACCCAGCGGCGCTGTGACCCCCCCCCCCCCCAGCGGCGCTGAGACCGCCCCGCTCCCCCCCAGCGGCGCTGTGACCCCCCCCCCCCCCAGCGGCGCTGAGACCGCCCCCCCCCCCCCAGCGGCGCTGTGACCCCCCCCCCCCAGCGGCGCTGTGACCGCCCCCCCCCCCCAGCGGCGCTGAGACCGCCCCCCCCCCCCCAGCGGCGCTGTGACCCCCCCCCCCCCAGCGGCGCTGTGACCGCCCCCCCCCCCCCAGCGGCGCTGTGACCCCCCCCCACCCAGCGGCGCTGAGACCGCCCCGCCCCCCCCCCCCCAGGCGGCGCTGAGACCGCCCCGCCCCCCCCCCCCAGCAGCGCTGTGACCGCCACCCCCCCCCCCCAGCAGCGCTGTGACCCGCCCCCCCCAGCGGCGCTGTGACCCCCCCCCCCAGCGGCGCTGTGACCCCCCCCCCCCAGCGGCGCTGTGACCGCCCCCCCCCCCCCCCCAGCGGCGCTGTGACCGCCCCCCCTCCCCCCAGCGGCGCTGTGACCCCCCCCCCCCAGCGGCGCTGTGACCCCCCCCCCCCAGCGGCGCTGTGACCGCCCCCCCCCCCAGTGGCGCTGTGACCCCCCCCCCCCCAGCGGCGCTGTGACCGCCCCCCCCCCCAGCGGCGCTGAGACCGCCCCCCCCCCCCCAGCGGCGCTGTGACCCCCCCCCCCCAGCGGCGCTGTGACCGCCCCCCCCCCCAGCGGCGCTGTGACCCCCCCCCCACCCAGCGGCGCTGAGACCGCCCCGCCCCCCCCCCCCCCCCCAGGCGGCGCTGAGACCGCCCCGCCCCCCCCCCCCCAGCGGCGCTGTGACCCCCCCCCCCCAGCAGCGCTGTGACCGCCACCCCCCCCCCCAGCAGCGCTGTGACCGCCCCCCCCAGCGGCGCTGTGACCCCCCCCCCCCAGCGGCGCTGTGACCCCCCCCCCCCCAGCAGCGCTGTGACCGCCACCGCCCCTCCCCAGCAGCGCTGTGACCGCCCCCCCCCCAGCGGCGCTGTGACCCCCCCCCCCCCAGCGGCGCTGTGACCCCCCCCCCCCAGCGGCGCTGTGACCCCCCCCCCCCAGCGGCGCTGTGACCGCCCCCCCCCCCCCCAGAGGCGCTGTGACCGCCCCCCCCTCCCCCCAGCGGCGCTGTGACCCCCCCCCCCCCAGCGGCGCTGTGACCCCCCCCCCCCAGCGGCACTGTGACCGCCCCCCCCCCCCAGTGGCGCTGTGACCCCCCCCCCCCCAGCGGCGCTGTGACCGCCCCCCCCACCCAGCGGCGCTGTGACCGCCCCGCCCCCCCCCCACCCAGCGGCGCTGTGACCGCCCCCCCCCCCCCCAGCGGCGCTGTGACCGCCCCCCCCCCCCAGCAGCGCTGAGAGCGCCCCCCCCCCCCCAGCGGCGCTGAGACCGCCCCGCCCCCCCCCCCCCCAGCAGCGCTGAGAGCGCCCCCCCCCCCCCAGCGGCGCTGTGACTGCCCCCAGCAGCGCTGAGAGCGCCCCCCCCCCCCCCCCCAGCAGCGCTGAGAGTGCCCCGCTCCCCCAGCGCTGACTCTCCCCATCACATCCAGCAGTGGAAGGATTTGGTGATATCTCCATTACAGCGCCAGAGACCCAGGTTCGATCCCAGCCTTGGGTGACTGTGTGGAGTCTGCACGTTCGTGTCTGCGTGGGTTTGCTCCGGGTGCTCCAGTTTCCTGGTGCTACAGTCCAAAGATGTGCAGACGGTGGAACCCACAGCCCTGGTGAGAATTTCAAGAAGAACTTGGCATGTCAATAACGTGAACCCGGCATGTATTGATGGGCCGACTGCTGACTGACTCATTCTACACCTAGAGAAACCGGATCTCTTGATGTTTGACCCATTGCAGCTGGGAAAACTGAGTGAAAACTCTCACTGGACAATGTATTGCACCCAGCATAATGAACAAGCTAATGGCAGATTCGAGGAGAACGTCGCTGATATTATTTTCAAGTCTTCTTCAGAACCAGTTTGCCCATTGGATGTCAGATTTACCAGAAAAATTATGGGATGAATCGCTCTGCAATTTGGCCATTCCAGGAAGCCATGACTCGATGACTTACTGCTTAGACTTAAACTCTCCTATCAAACCTTCCGATAAGATTTTAAACATTTTGGATCATGTAATTCCCTGTATCACTCGACCAGAGATATATAAATGGTGTAGGACACAGGAATCTTGTATAACTGAACAGCTGGAAGCAGGTATTAGATTCTTCGACCTAAGGATTGCACATAAACCAAATGACACATCTGATTGTTTCTACTTCATACACGGGACCTTTACAACTGTAACAGTCCTGGAGGCTTTGAAGGAATTTGGACTCTGGTTGGAAACTCATCCTAAGGAAGTGGTTATATTGGCCTGCAGATTCTTTGATGGGATGAACAAGCAACAACATCATGAGTTAATTCAGGAAATGAAGAACTTATTTGGGTCCAAAATATGTCCCAAGACTTCTGTTGAACTTGTTTCACTACGAAGGCTTTGGGAGTTGGGCTGCCAAGTCATCATCTCCTACGATGACAGTATTGCAAAAGATTATCTGGAACTTTGGCCTGGAATGCCTTATTGGTGGGCAGATACATATGATCCTAAGTTGCTCGTCCAGTATCTAGAAACCCAGAAACAGGCTGGACAACCAGACGGATTCTTTGTTGCTGGCATAAACCTGACTGAAGATTGGTGGTATATCCTGACTCACCTTCACAGGTCTTTGAAGAGACTGACTTTCCCTAATTACCCATATTTGAGTGACTGGATTAAGAAGCAGGGCCCAGGACCTGGAAAGTGCTGTTTCAATATAATTGCTGGAGATTTCATAGGATATTTGGTACCTGTTGTACTTGCTCTGAATAACAAATTGATTTAAAAAGAGTGAAATACTGCAAAAAAAAAGATCCTTTTGATCCCAGCTTTTTTAATTCCCCAGCTTTGGCCAAGAGTCATCCAGACTCGAAACGTTAGCTCTATTTTCTCCACAGATGCTGCCAGACTTGCTGACATTGTCCAGCATTTTCTGTTTTGGTTTCAGAGTCCAGGTCCGCACTATTTTGCTTTTGTTTTAACCCTTTTAATCCCTGCCTGGTATTTCGAGAGCCAATATAGAAGTGTCACAAGGATGAAAGGATGTGCATTTATATAGCGCCATAGCCATCAACAGTGACATGTTTTGGGAATATAGTTACAGTTCCTGTCTCAGGAAATACCACAAGCAATTTATAGACAACAAGGTCCCACAAACAGCAGTGAGCGAAACAACGGGATAGTCTGTTCTGTTAATGTATCTGAGGAATAAACATTGGTCAGGACTCACTGCTCTTTTCTGAATAGTACCAAAGGGGTCTTTAGTAGTGCTTAGACAGACAGAGCCCTAATTTAATGTTTCATCCTTAAAGCAGCACTCCTCTCAGCTCAGAACTGGAGCATGAGTCCTGATGATGCACTCAAGTGTCTGCAGTGAGTTGGGATAAGAGGCCAGGTTGCTGCCGTCCAGCCAAAAGTGACGCCCCCAGAGCATCGGAAACATGCGGTGTGAGCCCACCGCTCAGTGGGCGGGTGACACTCTCGCCTTTGAGTCAAACCCCATTCCCGAGGCTTGGGCACAACATCGAGGTTGAAGCGAGGAATGTTTCTACCAATTGCCAAATGGCATCGAGGTGATGTCGAACTGGTCAGGAGCTCAGGATGTTTCACAGCCCAAGGCAGCTCTACAATCTTATCACAACAGTTTGTGGGAAGGCAGGATTTAGGCTATTGAGCTGGATGATCAGCCATGATCATAATGGCGAAGCAAGCCCGAAGGGCTGAATGGCCTCCTCCTGCTCCTATTTTCCATGTTTCTACACATTCATTTCAATGTAATAAAGGTTAAAATTATAAATTTTAGTTCTGAATATAACTGATTGTTTCAAAATGAGGACGTTGGCCTCTAATTAAGAGCAAATTTTGAATATGTCTCCTGGATCTTGCATTTCCGGGGTTGTTTGGTTTAGATTAGAAGATACATTTGTGAAAATGATAAATTAATGGGGACTGTTGTGAGATCGTGTGAAATAAAATGGGGCAGGCCGTGAAACAAGCTGCTGATCCCCACTCACCTGACTGAGACAAAGTCAAAGTTACTCCCAAAAATACTTTAGAAATCACCGTGATACGGTGGCTGCGAATTCCCTCGGAGGTGGTGCTGCTTCACTGCAGGAATGTTGTGTCTTCTGAGAGTAAACAGCATTTCCACCGTGTAAAGATGCTAATTACACAACCCAGAAACAGGGCCTCGAGACAGAAGCTGAGTTTCTTGAATTGGCTTCCCTTGAGTACAGTGTGTGAGGAATTGCCGAGTCACCCTATCGAAGCATTAGAATCAGAGGGACAGGGCCATTCAGGCCTGACTTGCTATTCAGTTGTATCATGGCTGATCTGTACCTTAACTCTGTCTAAACCCCTGCCGCCCTGTCCCCCCTCCCCTCTGCAATTCTGCTCCATTTCCCATTACACACCTATCCAACAAAAACAAATCAGTCGTACAACTCATCCAGCAACCACAAGTGGTTAAATGGGCTAGCCCTGAAAACCAGCATAGGGATCATATAATCCTACAGTGCAGAAGGAGGCCATTCAGTCCATCAAGTTTGCATCGACCCTCTGAAAGCACTCCATCCAAGCCCGCTCCCCTGCCAACCCCTTAGTCTAACCTACATATTCCCGGACACGAAGGGGCAATTTGGCATCGCCAATCCACCTAACCTGCAAATAATACAAGTAGGCTTACATTAACACTGCAGTGAAGTTGCTGTGCAAATCCCCTAGTTGCCACACTCCAGCGCCTGTTCGGGTACACAGAGGGAGAATTCGGAAAGTCCAAATTATCTTACAGCACGGGCGGAATTCTCCGCAATGGCCGGCGCCGTCATGAAACCCGGAGTGTTTCCTTGGCGCTGGCGTCAAGGCAGCGCTCTGAGAATGACGTGGCCGGCGGCGCCTAATGACGTCAGCCGCGCATGCGCAGGTTGGCCGGCTCCAACCCGTGCATGCGCGGTTGCCGTCTTCCCCTCCGCTGCCCCGCAAGACGTGGCGGCTTGATCTTGCAGTGCGGCGGAGGGGAAAGACGGCGGAGGTGGGCACCGATCGCGCGCCAGTCCCCTCCCGAGCATGCCCGTGGTGCTCAATCCCCTCTCCGCCCCCCACAGGCCCCAAACTCACCTTTCGCGCGCTGTTCACGCTGGCAGCGACCAGGTGTGGTTGCCGCCGGCGTGAACAGGTTGGGAACGGCAAGCCGCTCGGCCCATCCGGGCCGGAGAATCATGGGTCGGCGTGAAAAACGGCGACCCTCAATTCTCCGAGCGGCGTGTCCCAAAACGCAGCACGTCATTTTGGGGGAGGGGGGGTGGGAGAATCGCGGGGGGTGCCAGAGCGGCCCTCCCGCGATTCTCCCACCCCCCCTGTGGAGCGGAGAATCGTGCCCCACGTCTTTTGGAATTTGTGAGAGGAAACCGGAGCACCCGGAGGAATCCCACGCAGAGACGGGGAGAGCGTGCAGACTCTGCACAGACAGTGACCCAAAGTCAGAATTGTAGCCGGGTCACTGGCATTGTGATGCAGCAGTGATAACCACTGTGTTACCGGGCTGCCCCAATCGTGGTGCACCATTCTTTACATTGAAGGCAGTATGTTAAATTGGTGTTATCTGTGGTTTTAAAAGACGGCTGTGTCCAGTTGGTGTTCCCTGCACCGCTCATTCACAGCAATCTTGGCACACGGACTGATACTGGGCGCTATTCAAAGCCGTCTTGCAGCTCTCAAAGGGAACAGGCAGCTGGAACAGCTGCCAGGAATCGATGGTGGGACATACTGCAGAACGGCGCAACGTGGCTGAACAACTGGAGCAAACCTTCGAAAAGGGGTGGACAATTGCATCACCAACTAGCCTGTAACTGACATGGGGGGGGGGGGGGGGGGTGCGGGTGGCATTTAATGCTGTGCTGAACTATGTGAGGTGAAGACAGGGGGCAGGATTCTCTGAGCCTCCGCGCTGAAATCGCGTTCGGTGCAGGGGCTGAAAATGGCTGTTTACGCCGAAATCAGGATCGGTGCCACTCCCCGGTGAATCTGGTCCCCGGAGAATCGCTCGGAAGTCTGTCGCACGTGAACTACGTGGCGTGTGGTCGGGGTCCATTGGCAGATTCTCCGCGATTCTCCGTGGACAAACTGGCCGAGTTCCCGACAGTGTGATTCTGACCACCTATTGGTCGTCAGGAACGTCCGATGGCGGCTGCGGACTCAGTCCGCGGCCGCCCGGGGATCGATCACCGGGGGAGGGAGCCTCCAAGACGACCAGGGGAGTGATCGAGCGTCGTGGACCCGCGGGTGCGTGCGATGTTGGGAGCGCCTACATTTCTGGTGCCGCTCCGCGGTATCCGCAGCCAGAGCTGCGAGGAGCATTCCGGGGCCCTGCCAGCCCACTGCAGGTAGGACAATCGCTCAGAACTTTCTTAAGGAAAGTCCAGAGTGATTCGCCAGCGTTTTTCTGCTGGCGTGGGGACATAACCCCATTATTGGAGGATCCTGCCCAGCATGTTGCCTGCTCTATGGACTTCTAAAATGGCAGTACTGGTGCCAAATGGTGGAACATCACAGTCTGATCACTGCCCTCAGCTCACTGCTCTGTTGCCCGCGGTTGTGAGACAGCACACGCAAGC
Organism: Scyliorhinus canicula; assembly: GCF_902713615.1. Taxonomy (NCBI): domain Eukaryota; kingdom Metazoa; phylum Chordata; class Chondrichthyes; order Carcharhiniformes; family Scyliorhinidae; genus Scyliorhinus; species Scyliorhinus canicula. The sequence goes on from NC_052152.1 coordinate 114,683,533, forward strand.
CCCATGACTAAGATGGCATCCTGCTTATATCCCATTTGATGCATGTGGATGAACCTTGACCCCATTCGTGTGTCTTAGTTTTAGGCTGTGTAGCCCCTAAAACCAGATGCTGCCAGTTTGACGGCCACAGTCTTCAGGACAGCAATTTCCAGATTCTTATTCCACGTTGCATGAAATAGCCATTCCTGATTTTGCTTCTAAATGCTTTCGTGATCATATATATATTTTGTCTGACTGGGAAAGCAGTTGTAGTTCAATGCTCAGATTAACAGTCCATTTGACAGAGGGCGTCTGGTGGCGGCATGTAGAGGACAAGCCGCAAGTTGGGTGGTTCCTGCCGAGGTGTGATTTTAGGAGTTTTAATGTCCGGTCCTGGGGGCAATTTGTGAATGGTTGGGTGTAGGAAGGAATAAAGAAGGTAAAGAATGTCAAAGAGTCAAAGGAAAACAGCCGTGACAAAGGGAGGGAGTGCGTGTCCATCGACGAGTGAGAGGGTCAGCCAGGGAGCTAGCAAGATGGCGGAGGCTGGGATGCTGGGTGGGCCCGCACTGCTTACTGAGAGAGGATGACTGAGGTGATGTCCTAGAAGTTAGAGAAGCAGTTTGCGAAACATATGGAGGTGCTGAGGAAGGAGATGGCGGTGGCATTGAAGTCGTTGGTGGAGGAGGCAGTCACCCCAGTGAGAGTAGCTGTGGTGAAGACGTCGGCCGAGGTGAGGGAGCAGAGCGAGAAGCTGAAGGGAGTGGAGGAGGCCCTGCCGCAGCCAACAAGGGGCTGCGAGAAAAGTTGGAGGACTTGGAGAACCGCTCGAGGCGGCAACATTTATGGGCTTGTCCGAGGATGTGGAGGACCCGAGGCCGATGGAATACTTTGCCAAGATGTTGGCGGAGCTGATGGGGGAGGGAGAGCAACCCTCTCGATATGAACTGGACCGAGCACATTGGTCGCTGAGGCCTAAGCTAAATTGAATGAGCCACCAAGGGCAGTGATCATCTGTTTTCACAGGTAACACATGAAGGAGAAGGTTTTGAACTGAGCAAAGCAGAAGCAGGAGGTGCAATGGGCTAGTGCTGGTGTTCGCATTTACCAGGACTTGATGGTGGAGCTGGCAAAGAGGCGAGCAGCTTTCGGCCGAGTGAAGACAGTATTATACAACAGTAGGTTGCGATTTGGAGTGGTGTATCCAGCAAAGCTGAGGGTGACCTGCAACTCCAGAGACTTCTATTTGAGACGGTGGAGGTGGCAGAGACGTTTGTGAAGGCAGAAGGCTTGGGTCAGAAGTGAAGAATGGGACTGAAGAGGTGTTGTGGACTGTGGAAGCAGAGTTGGGAGAGTTTACATATGCAGTTTTAACTCATGTTTGTACTTCATGCCATTATCGAGATTAATTTTTTTATTGTTGGGCAGCACGGTGGCTCAGTGGTTAGCACTGCTGCTTCACGGCACCGAGGTCCCAGGGCCTGTCCCGCTCTGGGTCACTGTCCGTGTGGAGTTTCCACATTCTCCCTGTTTTTGCGTGGGTTTAGCCCCCACAACCCAAAGATGTGCAGGGTAGGTGGATTGGCCACGTTAATTTGCCCCTTAAATGGAAAAATAGAATTGGGTACTTTAAATTTAAAACAAAAAGTTTTTATTGTTGTTCTTTGTCGCAACGTTTTTTTCTGAGATGTGTATGTTTGATTGTTTATCATGGGACTGGGCAGAGGGGGCGGGGGGGGAGCGGAAGGAAGGTAAGGCCTGGGAGAGGGTCCCCGCACTCTCAAACTTAAGTCGGCTAGTGAACGGAGGTGAGATGGGGGAGGAGCTGCGGACTTTGGAGCCTGGCGAGCAGGTTTCAATGGGCCTAGGAGGTGTGAAAAGTTGGGGAGGGGGTGAAGGATCAATACTGGGTGAGGCTTTTTCGAGAGGAAGTGTAGGGGGGGATTCTGAGAGGAGGGTTTGGAGTTCAGTGTTAACAATGGATAGGGGCGGGTCTGGCCCAGTGGACAGGGCCTGGAGTTATGATGATGGTGGATGGGAAGGGGGGTTTGGGAGACCCAGTGAAGAGGAGTGCTTGGGCACCTGAAAAGTCTGAAGGCTGATGTGGAGATGCTGCAGGAGACTCATTTGAGGGTGAAGGATCAGGTGAGGTCTAGGAGGGGCTGGGTGAGTCAAGTGTTTCACTCGGGAGATGATGGCAAGGCGCGGAGGGTTGCATGGTTAGTAAAACAGTGCGGTTCCAAATGCTGAAAGTAGTAGCATATCAGGGAGGTAGGAATGTGATAGTGACAGGGGCATTGGAAGGGAGGTTGGTGGCGTTGGTAAACGTGTATGGCCCAAACTGGGATGATTTAGGGTTTGTAAAGAAGGTGTGTGGGGCCATCCCCGACTTGGACACCTGTGAATTGATAGTGGGTGGAGACTGGAACTTGGTGCAGGAGTCAAACTTGGACAGGTCTCAACCGCAATCGCTTGCCCAGTTAGGGGGAGCGAAGGCGTTGGCTGGGCTAATGGTGGAAATGGGAAGAGTGGACCCTTGGAGCCCCTTCGGCGCCGCCTGCCGCAACTTCTGGTTGGCCCGACGCCGGAGTGCTTTGCGCCGTATTTTTTGCCGGTTCCGCTGGCGTAAATTAGAGTAGGTCCTTACCGGCAGGACCTGGTGGCGCGGGCGGCCTCCTGGGTTCTCAGAGGGGAGGGGTGGGGTTGTGCGAGGGGGATCTGGCCCCGGGAGCTGCCCCACGGTTGCCTGGCCCGCGATCGGGGCCCACCAATCCGCGGGCAGGCCTGTGCCATGGGGGCACCCTATTCCTCTGCACGGCTGCTATTCCTCCACGCTGGCCAACGTGGAGATGAACCCCACCCCGCGCATGCGCTGGGATGACGCCAGTACACGCTGGCGCTCCCGCACATGCGCCAACTCGCGGCAGCCAGCGGAGGCCCTTCAACGCTGGTTGGCGTGGCGCCAATCCCCTTCCCCACTGTTCGGCGCAGTGCAAACTACTCCGGGGCTGGCCTAGCCCCTAAAGGTGGGGAGGATTCAGCACCTTTGGGGAGGCCTGACGCCGGAGTGGTTAATGCCACTCCTTGGCACCGGGACACCCCGCCCCACCGGGTAGGGGTCAATCCCCCCGGGTGTTTCACCGCTTGGGCTGGTTACCAGGCAATGTTTAGCGGCATATAATGTTCCTGTTTGATGTTCACCCGTTGAGATTCTTTGATGTGACTAACACTACGTGTATTCAAGAAGTTGTTTGGTTGCGATAATTGGTCGGCTAAATATGACAAATGTGTCAAAGTTGGGAATGCAGCGAGCGAGGACGCTGTCAAATTAGTGTCAGCTGGAAGCTCTCAACATCTGCGCACTGACTTGTCCTTGCAATGCTTCAGTCCTCCTGTCATCGGAACGTCACAAGTTAGTTACCTGCACTGGGATTTATGATGCTAATCGTGCTCAGTATAGCATGCAGCCAGTTGCTTCAGCTAGCTTCTGTCCTGTCAGGCCACCTCATATATAGAATTTCCTGGCCACCATTTAAAAGAAAAAAAGAGATTGGCGAGCATAATATGCAGAGGAGGCTGACGGTAAGTGTAAAATAGATTTATTTACAAGGATTTCCAAGGGTCTGCATAACGTAGCATCTCACCCCAGTGCAATCCTAACTGGGAGGACTTATCTCACCAAGCCCTGATCTGAGCCTACTACTAACATCTGCTCATAATGAGCCCCAGGTGGTAGGCCACCAATCCCTACCTGGGGAGCTCGTGCTCCACAAGTCCCATGAAGGCTTCCCATGGTCCTCCTGGGGGTTACGACAGCGATTTTCAAAAATTCCACCATAAATGGCATTCACTTCCTGGAATTTCTGACCCGCCGGCATTTGCGTAACAACAGCACTCGGAACGCCAAGGTATTTTCAGTTGGTCTTGTCTTCTTGTCCCCAGAGGTTGAAAATAATCACATTTTCCGACTCAAAATGCTGGGCTTCATTCCTATTTCTTACAGTTCTCCATGTGACTGGTGGACTGACACATTACTGCTCAGCACCTGACTGCAGTACAGTGGCACTCCGGATGTTAATTCTCGTTACAATTAGTTCATATTTCTATACAAATAGTATAATAATATAACATCCCTCTTTTTTAAAAAAAAGCCTCTGTATCAACTTAGCAGTTCCAATTTTCTTTTTATATCGTGTCCGAGCTAAGGAAGACGGACAATTGGCTTTTACAATTAAATTGAACACCTTAAGAGTTGGTTATAGTTTGACTTCATTTCTCAAAATGTTTTCACGGTATCGCTGAGTGGTCGGATGTTGTGTCTTCATCTTGTAGGTTGAGATTCATTGCTCCCAATGATGAGTTGGCACACTGCACAGGCGATGTTGTACATGTTTCTCCTGGTGTTGTTGGAGCCACGCTTGGAGATGTCTCATGCTGTGTCACTTGTCAGTGACGTTATTAATGTTTCACCACTTATTGTTGTTGCTGTTGAAGCTGTCTCACTGGTTAGTGACACTGCCGGTGTTGTTGATGATCTTTTCTGCTTTCCCAGCTCGAAATGTGGGCCAATCGTGGGCCCGCACCTCGTTATTGACTCACTGGTTTCAGTTTCGATGATACATCTGACCTCAGAGCCTCAGCGTTACCAACAATTTTTTCCGGGGACCATGTTTTCCTGATTAGATGCAGTACATATAGTTTTTCCTTTCAACAATTCAGGCAGATATTTAGCATGCTTATTGACGACTGACCTTTTACCAGTGTGACTTGTTGTCTTGTTTCCTCCTGGTCACTGGGATGGAGTATCTTGCATGGCAGGGATGTCTTATACTTTTTTCCATTCTACTGTTCTGCAGACGATCTCATGTTAGCCTTGAGAGACATCAATCGGAGTGACAAATAAGGCATGTGTTTGGCTCTCGGCCTCTCAACATTCTGTGAGGTTTCTCTTGGCTGTCTGGACACCTCCCTTGGGTAAAAGTGGTGATGAGATGATGTTGAAGCCGTATTGCTCAACAAATTTATTAAACTCTCTGGAGGCCCATTGGAGTTCCAATGTTACATATTAATCCTTCAGGAATCCCTCGCTCGGCGAACAGAATTCGTACTGCTGAGGTGATTGTTGTCGATGTCAAATCTTTTACCTTTCTGATAAAAGGGAACTCTGAGTAGTGGCCTGAGACCATGAGATACCATCTTAGATCGTGTGTGAATAAAACAGCTCCCATATTATCCCATGGGCTGGATGGTACCTCACTCACCATCATCTCTTTCTGCTGTGCGCTTCTCCACTTCTGGCACACATTCTGCATGCAGACCCCATTCTTTCAATGTGACTTTAGATGATGATCCAGTACTCTGCTGATCTGGCTCTGAGCTTACACGTCCCCATTTCCATGTGGCCTTCATGTATCTTCTGGAATAGTTCTTCCTGCGTTGTTTTGAGTATAATAAATCTTGATCCGGCTTGCAAAGCACCATTTTCTAGTGAGTTAGAAAAATACAAACATAATGTTGCCAATCGGCATCGGAGTAAAGTCGTCAATTAATAATGATGCTCTTTACAGTCGCCAGGTATCAAATGATACCACCACAAGGCTTTACCGGATATCGATCAAAGGACCACACAACCAGTTAGTCAGTTCAAGTTCAAAGATGGTTTATTTACCCACGAGGATTACTTGGACATGCAACACAAAACACTACAAGTTAAACTAGACCTAACAACTACAATAACCTATAATTAACTTCAGAGCAACTGGCTCGATGCAGATGGACAAGGCCTTTGTCCGGATCTTACGTGGCTGGGTGGAAGAAGTGGCTCTGTTTCTGCTGGGCACATTCGTCTGGTAGCAATCGTTGAATCATAGAATTTACAGGGCAGAAGGAGGCCATTCGGCCCATCGAGTCTGCACCATAGAATTTACGGTGCAGAAGGAGGCCATTTGGCCCATCGAGTCTGCATGGACCTTGGAAGGAGCACCCTACTTAAGCCCATGCCTCCATCCTATCCCCGTATCCCCACCTAACCTTTTTGGACACTAAGGGCAATTTATCATAGCTAATCTGCCGAACCTGCACACCTTTGGACTGTGGGAGGTAATGGGAGCACCCTGTGGAACCTCACGTAGACATTGGAAGAACGCGCAGACTCCGCACAGTGACCCAAGCCGGGAATCGAATCTGGGACCCTGGTGCTGTGAGGCAACTGTGCTAACCATTGTGTTACCGCATGGAAATTTGGAGATATTGCATTGTCATGTGAGAGTACCTTTAAGAAATGAATGTTTATGCAGTGTACCTTTAAGAAATAAATGTTTATGCAGTGTACCTTTAAGAAATGAATGTTTATGCAATATACCTTTAAGAAATAGAGCAGCTCATATTACTGAAGTGATGTCAGAGGGTGGGGGGAGCTGAGCTCACTTCTGCTTTTAGTTTCAGTTTGAGAAAGAGCAGCTGAAAAGTGCCTGGCTGGTTTGCTGTGAGCTGTTTGAAAGGAGAAAGCCAGTTTTGAGAAAAAGAGCTTGGGTGTGCCTGCGTTTGCAGTGAGCTGGATCTGCTGTGATCTCTGCCATGAAAGACTATCTCTGAATCATTTGGGTGATTTAAAATCATAATAGTAATGTCTTTAACCTGATGTGTTTCTGTTTAAAGGTGTTAAGTCTCTTAGATGTTTAAAGGAACAACTGAAGGATTATTTAGTGTTGTATTATTTTCGGGGTTATCTTTGAAGTAAGGGGTGTTGAGTGATCCAATGTTTATTTAAAAGTTAAGTTGAGTTCATGGAATAGATATTGTTTTGTGTTTAAAAACCCACGTGTCCGTAATTGTAATACCACACCTGCAGACCAAGCCATGTGCTTCAAAAGCAACAATCCATTAAAGGGAGAGGTTGGTTGAACTCCATGATACATTTTGGGGTTCTGAACAGCATGCAATTCCTTCATACAAATCACTAATGTATATTGTGAACAGTTGGGGTCCCAGTACTGAACCCTGCGGTACTCCACTAGTCACTGCCTGCCACTCTGAAAAAGGACCTGTTTAGTCTCACTCTCTGCTTCCTGTCTGCCAACCAGTTCTCTGTATACATCAATACATTACCCCCAATAGCATAAGCTTTAATTGTGTTCACTGATCTCTTGTGTGGGACCTTTCCTTTGCTAACTCCACATACACAACGTCCACTGGTTCACCCTCGTCCACTCTACTGGTCACATCCTCAAAAAATTCCAGATTTGTCAAGCATGATTTCCCTTGAGTGAATCCATGCTGACTTGGACCGATCCTGACCCTGTTTTCCAAATGCTCAGTTATTTCATCCTTAATAATTGACTCCAGCATTTTCATTGCCACCGCTGCCAGGCTGACCAGTCTATAATTCCCTGTTTTCTCCCTCCTTTTTTAAAAAATGGGGGGGGAAGGGGTTATTTACATTAGCTCCCCTCCAACCCATTGGAACTCTTGCAGAAGCTATAGAATGCTGGAAAATTATCATCAATGCGTCCACTATTTCTAGGACCACTTCCTTAAGTATTCTGGGATGCAAAGCATCAGGCCCTGGGACTTATCGGGTTCCAATCCATTCAATTTCCCCAATACTATTTCCTGACAAATAAGGATTTCCTTCAGTTCTTTCTTCATGCTAGACACTCTGTCCCCTAGCATTTCCGAAAAGTTATTTGTATCCTCCTTAGTGAAGACAGATCCAAAGTATTTGTTCAACTGGTCTGCCATCTCTTTGTTGGTAATTATGAGTTCACCTGATTCTAACTGGAAGTGACCTACATTTGGCTTTAGCAGCCTTTTTCCCTTCACATAGCTAGAGAAGCTTTTCTGGTCAATTTTTATGTTTTCTGCAAGCTTACTCTTGTATTCTATTTTCCCCTTTGTCCTCCTGTGCTAAATTTTAAATTTCTCCCAGCCCTCAAGCTTGCTGCTTTTTATGGTTTGTTTGTATGCCTCCTCTTTGGCTTCAACAGTATTCCTGATATCCCTTGTTAGCCATGGTTGAGTCACCTTCCCCATCTTACTCCTGCCGCAGGCAGCGGGGTACAATTGTTAACGTTCTTCCATGTGTTCTTTAAATGTCTGCCATTGCCTATCTACCATCAACCCCTTAAGTATACTTTACCAGCTTATTCCCAGCCAATGCACATCTCAGACCATCAAAATTAGCTTTCATTAAGTTCAGGACTCTAGTCTCAGACTTAACGGTGTCACTCTCCATCTTAATGAAGAACTCTATCATATTATGGTCACTCTACCCTAAAGGATCTCACACCCACAACGTTGCTAATTAATCCTCTCTTATTGCATAATACCCAGTCTAGGATGGCCTGCTCTCTAGTTGATTCATCAACATATTGGTCGAGAAAACTATCCCTTATACGTTCCAGGAAAACCTCCTCCATTGCACTGCTACCCGTGTGATCAGCCCAATCAATATGCAGATTGAAGTCACCCATAATAACTGCTGTACCCTTACTGCACACATCTCCAATTTCCTGTTTGATGCCATTCCCAGCCTCACAACTACTGTTTGGTGGTCTGTATACAACTTCCACTAACGTTTTTTTGCCCTTCGGTGTTCCGCAGCTCCACCCATACAGATTCCACATTGTCCAGGCTAATGTCTTTCCTTACTATTGCATTAATCTCCTCTTTAACCAGCAACGCAACCCCACCTCCCTTTCCTTTCCTTCTATCTTTCCTGAATATTGAATACCCCTGGATGTAGAGTTCCCATCCTTGGTTACCATGGAGCCAGGTCTCTGTGATCCCAATTACATCACATCTGTTAATGATTGTCAGCACAGTTAATTCATTAATCTTATTACAAATGCTCCTCGCATTGAGACACAGAGCCTTCAGGCTCTTTTTTTAACATTTATTGCCCTTCTGGAATTATGTCTTTTTTGATTTTTGTCTTTCGTTTTTCTAACTTCCACTTTTCCCTTCATTACCTTATGTTTCCGTCCACACCTTACTGCACCGTGACTTCCTGCATCAGTTTCTATCCCCCTGCCATATTAGTTTAAACCCTCTCTAACAGCTCTAGCAAACACTCCCCCTAGGGCATTGGTTCCGGTCCTACCTAGGTGCAGACCGTCCGGCTTTTACTGGGCCCACCTTCCCAAAAACCGGTTCCAGTGTCCCAGGATTTTGAATCCCTCCCTTTAGCACCATCCCTCAAGCTACATATTCATCTTAGCTATCCTGCCATTCCTACTCTGACTATGACTTGACACTGGCAGAAATCCTGATACCTTTGAGGTCCTGCATTTTAGTTTAATTCCTAGCTCCCTAAATTCAGCCTGTAGGACCTCATCCCATTTTCTACCTATATCGTTGGTGCCTATATGTACCATGACGGCTGGCTGTCCCCCCCCCCCCAGAATGCCCTGCAGCCGCTCCGAGACATCCTTGACCCTTGGCTGTCTCTGGACAGTGGGAGTTGTGTACTGACCGCCAGGGAGGCAAAAAACCATCCTGGAGTCTCGTCTGCAGCCGCCTTATTCTCTCTATTCTCCTTTAAAATTGAATCCCCTACCACCATAGCTCTGTCACTCTTTTTCCTGCCCTCCTGTGCAGCAGCGACAGCCAAGGTGCCATGAACTTGGCTGCTGCTGCCTTCCCCTGGTGAGCCATATCTCCACACAGTGTCCAAAACGGTATATGAGTTTTGGACGGAGATGACCGCAGGGGAACCCTGCACTGCCTTCCTACTCTTCCTCTGTCTGGTGGTCACCCATTCCCTATCTTCCTCAGTAATTTTTATCTGCGGTGTGACCAACTTACTGGACATGCTATCCATAATTTCTTCAGCATCGCGGATGTTCCGAAGTGAATCCACCTGCAGCTCCAGAGTGGTCAAGTGGGCTCACAGGAGCTGCAGTTGGGCACACTTCCTGCACGAGGAGTCAGGGAAGAGTTCCTGAATTCCCACATCGCACAGGAGGAGCATGATACAGGTCTGGGATCTCCTGCCATGATTTGACCCTTAAGTTAACTTCACAGCAGCCAAGAGAGAATAAGAGAAAAGAAAATAGAAAATGAAACTAAAAATAAATAATAAAAACTACTTATCAGTCACCAGCCAATCACTTACCCGCTTGCTGTGATGTCACAGCTAGATTTCCTCCTTGCAGCTGTAGTCCGGTTCCCAGTACCTTCTGGGGTACAACAAATTTTCCAGCAGTCTCTTTCAATCTTTCTCTCCATTTTTCTGGTTATAAGAGGAGGGAATGTTGGAATTACGACAATAATGCAATGTTTGGAGCTTACCGTTCCTTGACACTGAGTTCTTCCACGATCCACTATTCAGTCATAGTGACTGCGCCAACTGCTCCCAGAATGCACCTCAGTGGCATCTCTCTGCCGCCCTACGCTGGATGCTTTGACATCTCTCTGTCACCCTCTGCTTGTTTGTCCTCCCCACTGAGATAAGACTCCTGCTAGCACCATTTGCCTTTCTGGCTTGTATATCAGATTGCCACGTTATATCCTGCCCGGCCTTCAGTCTTTCTCCGTCAGCAACATCAATCTCCAGTTCCAACTTTTCAACTTGGAGTGCCATAAGTTTCTGAGATCATATTCTGAAGCGGCCTGAACTTTCCTAATTCGCCCTTTCCTTTCCTGTCCAGAACCCTTTCTGTCTTTCAATATTGGCATTGAGAATTTCAATATCTGACTACAATCCATCCAATTGGCTTTGCGTGTTCGCTCTCATAAGGATGTAATTTACCCAATTTGTGACTCTGGCAATCAAATCCTTGCTTCTGATTGAAATCTGCTTTCCAATGGCTGTTCATCACTCCTCCTTTACCTCACCATTTACTGAAACAAGATGCGACTCTTCACAACGGTTCAACCCCCGGAATAGCAGGGCTGTCTGTGACAGTGCCGTGGAACTTAGAGTTAACATTTTTTTCAAACGCTGTCTTCACAAATAAAGTAACAAGCAGCAACATTTTGGCCCAGAGGGGAATGATTACCAATATTTTTTCCGAGCCTTTTTCCCTCACTGTTTCGGATTCTTGACAAATTAGTCCACACGCTTAACCAGGTAGATTGGCTTCCATTCTGAAGTCAATTCGATGTTCAGGATTCCTTTCTCGTGTTTAGAAATGGGCTTTTGTTGCAAACTGGGAAGGTGAAAATGTTTTCATTAAGAAAAATGAAACGTTCAGGGTGTGATTCAGAGAGCCTGTTGTGTCCGGCGCGGATCCAGGGACAATGGGTAAATTGTACGTGTCACCTGATTTGCTCCGCCCGGCCTGATCTGGATCACGCCCTTACTCGCAGCATTTGGCTCATTTAAATACCCGGACACCGCTTTCACCTGGCATCCGGGAGTCAGCGGCTGTGACTCTGAGTCCTCTCCTGGGTGCCGTTTAGCACATGGTTTCCACAGACGTGGACCAGGCAGGACAGCACCTCAGCTTGGGGGGCAGGGGAGGCCTCGCAGGCCATTCGAGACCCTCGGGTGGTCGGGAACAGGGCAGGTTAGTACATTTGAAAAAAAATGAAATGAAATGAAAATCGCTTATTGTCACGAGTGGGCTTCAAATGAAGTTACTGTGAAAAGCCCCTAGTCGCCACATTCCGGTGCCTGTTCGGGGAGGCTGTTACGGGAATCGAACCGTGCTACTGGCCTGCTTGGTCTGCTTTCAAAGCCAGTGATTTAGCCCTGTGCTAAACAGCCCCACTCCCCCTGGGATCCTGGCAGTGCCAACCTGGCACCTGGGCACCACTGCCAGCCTGGTACCTTGACAGATACTGCCCAAGTGTCCGGGTGGCACTGCCAAGGTGCCAGGCTGGAAATGCTCGGGTTCCCGGGTGTCAGGTTGGCATTACCAGGGATCAGGCCCAGGGGGGCCTGTCTATTTGGAGGGTTGGGGGGGGGGTTGAGGCAGGGGTTTGGGGGGGCCTCAACAAGGTTGGGGGATGAAGGGGGGAATTCCAGAAAGAGCCTGAAAACAGGGACGTGTGAAAATCAGGGCTGCCGTTCAAAATGGTGCCAGATCTGAGAGAAGTTGTTCCAGGAAATTAACTAAAGTGTGGCCTCGGCGGGGAGAAGCTCCCCAAAGCCCCAAAAACCAGCAACGTGTTGGTGAATAACAGGTTGAAGTTTGGTGCTGCAGCTGTCGAGAATCACACTGCCGAACGTGCCCAAAACGGACTTCATCTTTTTCCGCCCTCAATTTATGAGCCAAGAATTGTTTACGTGCAGGGGTCTGTAACCTGCTGTTGAACATTTCCTTTGGGGTTCCTAATGTTTCCCAGTTGGATCTCACTAGGATGAAAGAAGCATCTAAAAACCGTGGCCCATGTTGTTATTGCGGGGGTAAAAGAGCTAATCGCAATGCACTTTACTTTTTCAAGTGATTTAAATGGAAAACACCATTGTGCCCAAATAAATCGGTCTGAGTGATATAGCTAAACTATTGTTATGCTTGATGCCTTTAGGGCGGAACAGTGGTTAGCACTGCTGCCTCACAGCTCCAGGGACCCGGGTTCAATTCCAGCCTCAGGTGACTGTGTGGAGTTTGCACTTTCTCCCTGAATTTGCGTAGGTTTCCTCCAGGCGCTCTGGTTTTCTCCCACAGTCGAAATATGTGCAGATTAAGTGGATTGGCCATGCCAAATTGCCCCTTAGTCCAAAAGGTTACGTAGGTTTACAGGATTAGGGTGGAGCCGTGGGCTAAGAAGGGTGCTCTTTCCAAGGGCCGATGCTGACTCGATGGGACAATGGTCTCCACCTGCACTGTAAGGATGCTATGATAGGTTTTATGGTTGCTGCCGTTTATGGGCGGGATTGTATGGCTTCCAGGGGCAGAGACAGCTCATCATTGGCCACTGGCAGGATCTTCCATTCCAGCTGGTGTCCACTTTGTTTTGTGTGGCTCGCCCGCCCCACTGCCGGGGAACCCTCCATGGGGGAGGGTCGCCTTCAGCAGGGCCGTAAGATCCCGCTGGTAGGTAGGACCGGAAAATATTGCCCATTGTTTCCAATAGAGCTGAGATGCTAAATTGTTCTGAATATACTACTGGACGCTATGGGTGGGATTCTCCATTTCCCGATGCCGATTTTGTAACTTGGTGCGGCTGCTAGCCCCTCACCAGTCGGAGGGTCGGTGCTCGGTCCTCATTGATTTTTCATTGTAGAAATAGACACTTCCTCCAGACATAGCCTCAAAATTGCAGAATTGAGTCCGATATTTTTAATCACATAAATCGACAGCTGGAAAAATCATCTTCGTTTTTAAAATGTATTCATGAGATGTGAGCATTCCTGGCTAGGCCGGCATTTATTGCCCTTGAGAAGGCGGTGGTGAGCTGCTTTCTTGAACTGCTGCAGTCCATGTGGCGTAGGTACACCCATTGTGCTGCTGTTAGGGAGGGAGATCCAGGATTTTGACCCAGCGACAGTGAAGCAACGGCTGATATATTTCCAAGTCAGGGTGGTGAGTGACTTGGAGGGGAACGTCCAGGTGTGGGGTTCCCAGATATCGGCTCTCCGTTTCCTCCTAGATGGTTGAGGTTGTGTGTTTGGAAGGTGTTATCGAAGGAGACTTGGTGAGTTGCTGCAGTGCATCTTGTAGATGGTACATATGGCTGCTTCTGTGTGTTGCTGGTGGAGAGAGTGAAAATTCATGGAAGGGGTAGCAATCAAACGGGCTGTTTTGTCTTGGATGGTGTTGAGTGTTGTTGGAGCTGCACCCATCCGGGCAAGTGGAGAGTATTCCATCACACTCCTGACTTGTGCCTTGTAGGTGGTGGACAGGCTTTGGGGAGTCAGGAGGTTCTAGAAATTCTATGCAGCTTAAGTTAAAGTTTGTTTTCGAGATGACTTTATGGTAAAAGAAAGGTTTTTAAAATCGCAACAATTCAGAATTAGATCTATTTTCATTTTAGTTTTACTATTGATTCAGAAGCTTTCTACATGTATTTTGTTTATTACATATGCACTTTTTATATTCTATCAGAGACACTTGACAATTTGCTAAATATTTGCTTTAGAAATGCTGAATTCTCATCTTGCAGCTCTCAATAGATTTTACTTCCGACAATTTTTTTAACAGTTCTTCAGGTTTAAAAAAGCTTGTCATGTCTGTGTGATCTCAGTCATACTTGGCTGTGGCCTTTTGCCGTTAACTGGAGGTTTAGGTTTTAACATTTATGCATGGTATAATGCGGAAAGTGTGAGCTAATCTCGTCATAGCCTGGGAAACATGACATCATGGATCTGAGTGAAAAGGACAAGCCTTGGGACCATATCCACCAGCTTAGATTTTCAATCCCTCCACTATCGACGCACAGCAGCAGCCGTGTCGACAATCTACAAGTTGCACTGCAGCAACTCACCAAGACTCCTTCGACAGTTCGTTCCAAACGCTGGCCCCTTGCCACCTTGGAGAGGCTGATGCTGAGGTAGCGATTTTGCAAAACTGCCAGCAGAACAGTGCAACCCACACAGCACCATGTGGATATCCACATTTACTCACACATCCACCCCATGCCTGAAATGGCCGGAGTCTTTCTGTAGAAATGACAGTGGGCAGCTTTAGTCACAACATTATTCTGACGGCAAATGCAAGCCCATTGTCTCTGAGCTGGGTCTAGGACTCGTGGTCAGTAATAACTAGGGCCAATTATTTCGCTTTTTATTCATTCAAGGGATCAGGGTGTTGCTGGCTAGGCCAGCATTTATTTCCCATCCCTAATTGCCCTTGAGAAGGTGGTGGTGTGCTGCACTCTTGAACCGCTGAAGAACCCGAGGTAAAGGTACACCCTAAGTACTTGTTCTTCCAGGTGGCAGAGGTTGCAGGTTTGGAAGATTCTGCCTAAGGAACTTTGGCGAGTCCTTGCAATGCATCTTGTAGATAGTACTTACGGCTGCTACTGTGTGTTGGTGGTGGAGGGATTGAATGTTTGTGGAAGGGGTAGCGAGTATTGATGGAGCTGCACTCATCCAGGCAAGTGGAGAGTATTCCACTACACTCCTGGCTTGTGCCTTGTAGATGGTAGGCAGGTTTTAGGGAGTCAGGAGGTTTTAGAAGTTCTATGCAGCTAAAGTTTGTATTCAAATGATTTTATGGCAAAAGAAAGGTTTTTAAAAATGGAATGCTTCAAAATTAAATCTATTTTCATTTTGCTGCTTAGCGGGAGGTTCAGTGGTGGTAATGCCATTGAATGTCAAAGGGAGATGGGTAGATTATCTCTCTTGTTGGCGATGGTCATTGCCATTGCCCCAGTAACATGTGTCACCCATCCTGTTTAATATACCAAACAGAAAGGGTTGAATTTTCATTTGGGCACACCTGCAGATCCCGAGCCCGCGCCTGTCCTCAAGACCTCAACCACTGCAACTTTACATGAGGCAGGCTCCTAATTGGCTGCTGCTGCATTCACCAACCAATGAAGGGCAGCCGACATGAGGTGGAAGCAAAAGGCCCCATTGCACTGGCCGGGCAGCAGCGCCACAGTAAGAGGTGAGCACTACTGAGGCAGAAACGCGAGCACGAGGACACCTCAACATGGAGGCTCTATCAGCCCACTGAAAATGTAAAGTTCAAGAGCGTCCACAATTGTTACAAGCAGCAATATCGGCTGGCATTCTCCATTGTGAGCCCATCCCGCAACTGCTGCTACCATGACGGCGAATTTAGTGCTGAGCCAAATCTCCCATTCACTGTAATGGGACAGGAGAATCCATTCCCGTAAATGGATGGAGAATCCTGTTATAATCCCAGTCGAGACCAGTAACATTTTCTGAAAATTGACATGATCTGAAATCTTAGTTACTTACCAAATGAATAAAGCCACAAAGTTCCATCGTTTAAAGCAGAAGAATTTTTACGATACAAGAGTCAAACAAAGCAATCATAGATTCTTCATAATGTGGAGAAGAAACCCTCCCATGGGGCAGGATTCGGTCAGGCCATAGCCATTTTATTCTTGTGGCTCAATCACTCGGCCAGTGAAAGGGGGTATCGTTGGCCCTCCGATCTGCCACTGGGACACTACTGCAAATTTGCTGCTGGTCTCCGGACTAAGCAGGGAGGTGGTCCGATGCTGGATACATTCAGGTTGAACTTAAATTGGCTGCTACGTGGGTGCTTGGCTTTCTGCCTCACAGGAGCAAATTGCAGATTCCCATGGCTGTCCTTACCTGGGAAACCCACCTGAGGGGGAGAGGGAGCCCTGGGGAGCTGACCCTATGCTCAACCATCTGAATATCCCCACCCACCTCAAAAACCACCTCTGCCTCTGTGGGAAAATTCAGCCTAAATGTTCATAGAATCATAGAAGTTTACAGCATAAAAACAGGCCCTTCGGCCCAACCTGTCCATGCCGCCCAGTTTTTACCACTAAGCTAGTCCCAATTGCCCGCATTTGGCCCATAACCCTCTCTACCCATCTTACCCATATAACTGTCTAAATGCTTTTAAAAGACGAAATTGTACCCGCCTCTACTACTCCCTCTGGTCTAATGTTGTGAAGTTGTACTGTAGTTTCAGTTGCATTTTTGTTAACTTTAACAACTATTTTACCTGTAATGATCATCCCAGTACTGAAAAAGGGAGACTTGCATTTAGAGAATGCCTTTCTTGACCTTAGGACTCCCCAGAACATTTTACAGCCAGTTAAGAGTTTTTGAAGTGCAGTCACTGTTGTGATATGGGAAACATGGGAGACAATTTGTGCACAGCAAGCTCCCACAAAGAGCAATATGATAATGAGACGATAATTGTTTTTTGGTTGGGTAATAAATAATGGACAGGAAGCCGGTGAAACTTCCTCTACTTTTTTTCAAAATAGTGCAGTGAGATCTTTCGCAATAACATCTTCCTGGGAGGACAGCTGGGGCCTTAGTTTAACCGAAAGGTGGTACCTCCAACAGTACAGCATGCCCCAGTCCCGCACTGGAGTGTCAGTGTGGAATTTGTCAATGTGTCAACAAATGTCTGCTTTGGCAATTACATTGTTGAGCTAATTATCTTATTAAAAACAGGTGATGGGTATTGGTTTAACCAAAAGAGTATAAATGGATATAGCTGGGACAATCTGGGTGGAGGATGCCTAAGGAGTCCTGCTGACCTGGATGCAGAATAAACTTGCTGAAGGTAAAAGACAAGCTGCTGTGCTACTCCTCCAGTATTTACTAACATTTGATATTAACGGAGGTTGTGCTGAAGTCTCGAGAGTGGAACTGGAAGCCATGACCTTCAGAGACGAGAGTGTTACTGGAAAATCCTGATGTAGCCGCGACTTTGATATCGCAGCGCAATCTTGTACAGCAAAGTGTTTTTGAAGACTTGCAAGGCCACAAGGTTTCCTTCTGCCCCGCAATAACTCTATGATTCTGTGCAGGCTGCAGAATTAATTTTAAAGACTGCTTTAAGATTGCAATGGTTCTGTGACATGAGTGCACCACGATGCTGACAGAAGATTCTCACCGGTGACATTGCATTTCAGGTGTTCCTCCACTCAAGCAAGAGATTGTCACTTACTTCCTTATTGAACATGCACACCTCCATGAAACCTCTGCAATAACTCAGTACCACTGGTGACATATCTCTGCAGATAATACAGGGGTGTAAATAAATACCAAATGTCTGCGAGCGGCGACTAACAGGCTCCTTTAATACTCCGTGCTGCTCACCAGCCCTGGATACATTGTCTGGGATTTATGTCTCTTTGCTCTACTGTCCTCAAGCTGTCCGATTTGACAGATCATTTTAGTCAGACTGGCCTCTGACTCTCAGGGGATCCAATGAATGGAGCTCCGAAGGGCTTTGCAATACATTTATGGCCAAACTGCAACTTAACTGGACAAACCAAAAGTGTAATTGGCTCTGCAATGTCTTTGAACGTGTGTGAAGGTCAATATGTATCAGACACCATAACAGGAATATCAAGCTGCCCTTCAGAGACAGACCAGCGCGAGAGAATATTTTGGAGCCAAACAAATAAATGGGATTGCTTCCAAAATCGTTGAACAGTTAGTTTTTAAACTAATGCTCACAGCTGCACATTCATACTGTCAGATGACAATAAAGGAGGCCTTTTGACTCATTGTGCCTATTCCAGCTCTTTGGAAGTCTTCTCCAATGAACCGCTAACCTTGTCTCTAACCCATTGTCTTATCATGTCCACCTGGTATTGTTTATTGAACAGCACGGTATCAGTGTTATTTCGATCCCGGACCAGATCCCAGCGTTTGCTTGGATACCAGTTAGCAACCCTAATACTTTTTAAAAATTTGTAAAATGGTTGTGAAAAGGATACTTTGCTCCAGGAGTGATTCCAGATACAAATAGGTATATGGCACATTGAAACTTTATTTAAAAAAAAAATATTTTTCCAATCAAGGGGCAATTTAACATGGCCAATCACCTATTCTGCACATCTTTGGTTTGTGGGGCTGAGAACTATGCAGGCATGGGGAGAATGTGCAAACGCCACATGGGCAGTGACCTGGGGCCGGGATCGAACCTGGTTCCTCAGCCTTGTGATAAAACAAACTTTATTACTAATACTAAACTACTTTTAACAGCACAAATATATTGCTTACAATTACCATTTAACATTTTAACCATGCTTAACGATAAAATTAAACACTTTAACTACTAACTGCTACCTTCTTTATCTCCAATCAAGCAAAACCCATCATAGGTCAAAATGTAATTTTAAATAGAGGTTGTAAACCCATGATTATCTGCTGTATAATTGAATAGAGATTTATTTTAAAAGACTACTTGAAGAGAAAGAAATCCTGTCAGGAAACAGCCTGCTGGTTCTTATCAGTGTCGGACTACTGCTTAACCTGACAAGCTTTTACAGAAGCTGCTCTTCAACTCACAGCCAATTCTATACAATCTTAAAAACTGACTACTTCATCCCTGGACCCTCCCACTACTACATAATCTTTATCACACTCAAACCCCATGGCTTTATTACTTAGGTTCAAACACAATGGCCGTGCGTTTACCATTGATTTGCGTTCAGTGCAGATCCTGACGCATTGGGTGAATACGGGAAAGGCCGAAATCAAAATTTGCACGCGCCACAAACGATTTTGCCATTCACCTGACCCACTCCCAATGGCGAGTTTTGGATATCGCCCACAAATGATGAGAGTATCATTTACTCACATTTGCATTCAGTTCAATCTCATTAACAAGATCGAAGTCAAATGCAACAGCCTCACAGGAATTACCCAATGGCAAGTCATGCGGGCTTTGTTTCGTACTCCTTATTAAAAATGTGAAACTGATGCAATGGCTGCTGAGCGGAGGTGGGGACGGGAGTGGTCATTTCCATTTACTGGCTTGCAGCTCAAGGGCATTGGAACTGTTGCCCCAGTGTTTGGGTGAGGGGGTGGGGGGGAGGGGGGAGAAATGGGGTGTGTGTGGTTGGATGTAGACAGGGGGCTGAAATTTTCTTGGTCAGGGGTCTCCCCTGGGGTGGTGGAGTGAGGGGCTTTGCGTCTGTGAGGCCTTCAGACCATCTTTACATATTGTCCCATAATAGGGGCAAACACAGCTCCAGCCTGTCTGTCATATCTAACTCCTCCAGGACAGAGCCCTGGGTAGTGGGCGCACAAGTACATGATTCGGCTGCAGCTTCTGTCCTGAAATTCAATTTCTATCCCTTTGACTGTGAGCAGCCCCCAGCTTCACAGCTGAAGGCTATTTCAAATGATGAGTTAGCCTCGTTGGTTGTGTTAGCACTTTTCACTCCTCAACTCTCAAGTGCCTCCCATGTCTCAGGTGATGATTGGTGCATAGCATGTCAAGCAAACTTTGAAGCCTGAACAGCGTACCTACTGAAGTGTCAGAACCATAGAGGCAGCTGCCAACAATCGATTATTAACAGGGGTTCAGCACTGGGGATCGTCCCGTTACCAAAGGCTAAGTGTGTGGATCAGGGGAGGGCACCAGAACATGATCTCCCTAATGTTCCTGTCAGAGATCTGGGGTCTGGGGCTCCAGATGTGGTTGGGAGTGAGTGTGCAGAGTAAGGTTTGCCAGCACAAGTGACTCTCTGGATGGCTCTCTGAGAGAACGTGGGATACGTAAGGGTGGGGGAGGCTTGGGTATTGAGTGTTCCGGGGTGGAAGCCCTAACTGATTATCGGTCTCTCTCCTTCTCTAATTGCTTACAGATATAACAATGTCTGCTGGAATCGATCTGGCGGTGGCAGCCCTTGAGTTGCTTGTGGCAGCCGAGGCGGGCAGACACCGGAGATGGCAACAAGGCCAACACAGACAGGTTGCACACACTGAAGACCTGGCCACCCATCAGTCTAAGAAGGGGGCCAGAAGGGAGGCCCGTGATGGCCCAAGGTGTATAGGCGTTGCTGGTCATTCAATCAGATGACCATATCCATGTGCCGCAGAAGACTGTATCTCAGCAGGGAGACAGTGCAGCAGCTGTGCCACGTCCCATGGAGGAGGGGGACACCCGCCCCCGGTGGTTGTGAAGGTCAGTGCAGCCCTGAGCTTTGATGCCATATGGTAATTTCAGGGCTTGAGGAGGAGGAACCTGGACGGCATATCACAATCTAGAGCTTACAGGTGCATCTGAGAGGTGACGGATGCTCTGCATGCCCCAGCATCCAACTTTATCAACTTCAAGCTGGACCAGGCCCACCAAGATGCCCGGCTGCAGGGTTTTCTGCCATTGCCGGGATGCCCCAGGTACAGGTGCTGACCGATGGCACTTATGTTGCATTGCGGGCAGCAGAGCATCAGGGAGTGCCATATATTAACAGCAAAGAGTTCCACTCGCTGATGTTCAGATCATGTGCAACCACCACCTCCGAATCATGTACATGTGCCACCGCTACCCAGGGAGTGTGCATGACAGCTACATCCTGGGGCACTCGGAGATCCCCAGTGCCTTTGAGGTAAACTCAGTTAATCCCATCAGTGTCTGCTGGTATTCTGATAATACTTTCAGTATCTGCTGCTAATCGCCACGCACACTGTCAAAATCTGCTGGCAAATGCCACTCACACTATCAAACTCTGCTGGCAATTGCCACTCACACTATCAGACTGTGCTGCTGATCTCCACTCACACTATCAGACTCTGCTGGCAAACCCCACTAACACTGGCCAGGCAGGGATCTTTGTAATGAGGGGCTTCCAGGCAGGGGTCTCTTTAATGGGCGGCACCCAGTCCGGGGTCTCTGTAATGGGGACCACCAGACAGGGGTCTCTCTTATATGGGGGGCATATTGGTGGGGGTCTCTCTGATAGAATCACTACAATACAGAAGGGAACCATTTGCCCATTGAGTCTGCTCCGACCCTCTGAAAGGGTGCCCTACCTACGGTCAGGCAACCACTCTATCCTCTTAACCCAGTAACCCCACATAACCAAACCTTTTGGACACTAAAGGGCAATTGATCATGGCCAATCCAAACACTGCAAAGTAGCTTACTAGCACTGGGATAAAAGGACAGCCAGTGTGAGGCTGACTTGAAAGGAGGGTGGAATCATGAAATAAACACTAATGGCCATGAGTCACAAACCCTCTGGATTAAAGGTTTATGCGGCTGTAAAAAATAAATCAATTATTTTGTATAATTCTGCTCATTAGTGAGGAAGGTAGCAATGTCAGAATTTTAGTGTTACAATTCTACACTTAAAACGGGACAATGAAAACCGTAGAAGCAGGTTTTAATTCCAGCTGATCATAAACAAAGCTAAAGGGGTCACTGTTTGGATGTGAGTGGCTGATTTTCCCGACAAATGCATTGTCTACTGTCCTTACAAAATTAATGCCAGAAAGGGAAATACATAGTGCGCAGAAGGAGAGTCATACGGACACGAAACGTTCCCCCACCCCATCCCCCTCTCGTGGAGGTGTTTTCCGGAGGCAGAGGCTGCTCGCCAGTGGATCTTCTGGTACCGCCGAAGTCAATGGCCATTTGTGTTGCTCGCCGGTCATGCCACCATGGGCCTTTGCCAGGACCGGAGGATCCAACTGGCAGGGAGGGCCAGAAAATCCCACCCTGTTTCTGGTTTTATTTATATTATAGATAAATAATGTCTCATTTGCTTATAAAGATTGTTGTGAAAACAAGAGCTTAACAACATACGACAAGAATTTTACTCCTCCATATGTAGAACTTCATTTATATGTCAACATTTTCCCAGTCAAAATCCCCATGCCCATGTTAAAAATACAATTGCTCTTGTCAATTTGCCACACGGTGATCCATCTTTTGGTAATCGCCCTTCATCACTTGATTGAAACATATAACTTGGGAGGTGTTGACAGGATGGATGTGGAGAAGATGTTTCCTATTGTAGGAGAGTTGAGAACTAGAGGCTACTGTTTAAAGGTGAGGAGTCGCCCATTTATAATGGAGATGAGGAGTGTTACCACCCCCCTCGGGGGCCATGGTCTATGCTCAATCCAGCTCCCCAAAATTACCACCGAGTGTGAACTCCCCCAGTAAAACGGGGTAGGATTTCCACTTAACAAGGGGGAACATGACTTCCGGTGGTGTATGCGAGCGGGGCGGCCGCATCAAAAATAGCTCCCACCGGTAGCCACGATTTACGGCGCTTTCTGGGATTTCCCCGATTTATTGATCACCCCCCGACTATTGTCAGCCTTTGGGGCCGTCACAGGCAGCTAGCGGGGCCGGTTTGAAAACCAGTGAGGAACCCCGCGCGGGCGGCGGGAACTGAGGTGCTGGGACCAGCGCACTTGAAGGCCAGAGCAGCGGGGGCGGAGCCAAATGGAGGCCGCAGGCCCGAAGCCAGGGCGCGATGTAGGTGACATGTCCCACATAGGATGGCTCCCACCTATAATGTAATAAGAAGGCGGAAGTCCTGTCCCAGGGGAACTCTGGGGGAATGGAAAAGAGAAGAGAAAGAAGTTTTAAAGAAGTTTGGTGAAAGTTTTTTTTTTTCTCCTTTTTTTGCGTGAAGGAGGAAAAATTGTTTAAAAAAAAACAGATTGACGAAGGACAGGAGGATGAAAAGGGGGAAAAAATAAAGGAAAAACAATAAGCCGTTATAGGATACTGTGGTGAATGTAATATATGAATGTATATAATAATTCACAGTGATTATAAGCGCAGTAGCGCCATCCTACCACTAGGGGGAGTAGCGCTGGGAGCACTGAGGGGGAGTAGCGCTGGGAGCACTGAGGAACCCCCCCTAGTGCAGCTGTACAAGTATCCGTGTCCAGAGTCAGCCTGGGTCACTTCGAGTTCATCAACAGGTAACAGACTGGCTCTGAAGTAAGTCGATTAAAGCCCAGATTTACATTGGAAAGACGTGTCTGGTGAATTGATGGTTCCATCAATTTAATCGACATAAGAACAGTAAAGATCGATTATGGAATCGGCCCTCAAGCCTGGACGCCTGGAACTCAACCCGCAGGATGCAGAGGCTAAAGAAATCTTCTCCCACTGGATCCGGTGCTTCAAGGCCTACCTGGCCGAAGCGAGCACAGCCGAAACGACAGAGGATCAGAAACTAAGTCTACTGCACGCGAGGGTGAGCCATAGAATCTCAACACAACTAAACTCGGCCAGTTCATATACTGCGGCGCTAGCAGTTCTCGAAAAAATGTATGTAAGGCCAATTAATGAAGTTTACGCTCGCCATGTGTTTACGACTCGTCGTCAGCGGCCTACGGAATCGCTCGCAGAATTCCTAAGAGAACTTAACAATTTATCAAATGACCGCGGCTGAACACAGAGAATTGGCGGTACGCAATGTTTTTGTAGTGGGCCTCAGGTCTAACTATGTGCGCCAACGACTGCTGGAAAAGGGGGCCCAGGACTTAGAAAAGACTGTGGAAGCAGCGACCACGATGGAGGTCTCTTTCCGCAGCCTTAACTCGTTCCCCGCGACCCCATCATGGGCCCCCGACCAGCGACTCGCCCAGGCCTGTGCTACGCGGCCGCCCAGCCACCATGCTGCCCCAGCCAGCCACTATGCTGCTCCAGCAAGCCACTATGCTGCTCCAGCGAGCCATTTCTGTGGCCAGAACCAACACCCGCGACAGCACTGCCCGGCCCGGAATGCAACCTGCAGCAGCTGCGGGCGAAAAGGCCATTACGCTAGAGTGTGCCTCGCAAAAAGGGCCCCAGCTTCCAACTCCCCAGCGACTCGCAGTAACCGCTCCCCGCACTCTCAGCCCCGCGGGGCCCGAAACGCTGCAGCCTATGCCCCGACTCCGCCCCCTCCAGCCACGTGCGACTCATGGGGGCCGCCATCTTGGACGCCATTATCCTCGCCGCCCGCCACGTGCGACTCATGGGGGCCGCCATCTTGGACGCCATCCTCCACCACGTGCGATCCATGGGCCCGATCGGCATCTCCGCGCTCGGACAACTCCGCTGAGGAATTCGAACAAGACTACGAACTCAGAGGGCAGTCTGAGGGAACTCAGAGCACAGCTGATCGAGCCGCCGACTACCCGCAACTCAGCGCAGTCATCCTAGACCAATCCAGACCAAAGAACCTACGAAACTCGATGGCAGAGGTCCATATCAACGGGTACAAAACACCATGCCTCTTCGACTCCGGGAGCACAGAGAGCTTCATACACCCAGAGCTGGTAAGACGCTGTTCGCTCTCCGTTTTCCCCTCGCAGCCAACTATCGCGCTCGCTTCAGGCTCCCACTCGGTCCAGATCCAGGGGCGCACCGCCACGACACTCACAATCCGAGGCACTAATTACTCGAAGTTTAAACTCTACGTTTTGCCCGAACTCTGCGCGCCACTCTTATTAGGCCTAGACTTCCAGTGTAACCTCAAGAGCCTCACCCTCAGCTTTGGAGGGCCCCTGCCCCCACTCACGATCTGCAGCCTCGCTACGCTGTGAATCCCTCCCCCTCCTCTCTTTGCCAATCTCACTAAGGACTGTAAACCCGTAGCCACTCGTAGCAGGCGGTATAGCCTGCAGGATAGGGTATTTATCAGAGCAGAGGTCCGAAGGCTACTCAGTGAGGGGGTTATAGAGGCCAGCAATAGTCCCTGGAGAGCTCAGGTGGTGGTCGTTTAGACCGGGGAAAAATTCCATATGGTGGTCGACTATAGTCAGACTATAAATAGATTTACGCTCCTCGGCGCGTATCCCCTCCCCAGGATTGCAGACATGGTAAATCAGTTCTCCCAGTATCGGCTCTTCTCCACGGTAGACCTGAAGTCTGCATACCACCAGCTCCCAATCCGCCCGGAGGACCGCCACTACACGGCATTCGACGCCTCTTCCATTTCCTCCGGGTCCCCTTCGGCGTCACTAATGGGGTCTCGGTGTTCCAACGAGCAATGGACTGAATGGTGGACCAGTACGGGCTGCGGGCCACGTTTCCGTACTTGGACAATGTCACCATCTGCGGCTATGACCAGCAGGACCACGACGCCAACCTCCACCGTTTTCTCCAGACGGCACAGAAACTCAACCTAACGTACAACAAGGAGAAATGCGTTTTCCGCACATCCAGACTAGCCATCCTCGGCTATGTCGTGGAAAACGGAGTCCTGGGCCCCGACCCGCCCCCTCTTAGAACTCCCTCCCCCTCATTGTCCCAAGGCCCTCAAACGGTGCTTGGGATTTTTCTCTTACTACACCAAGTGGGTCCCTCAATATGCGGACAAAGCCTGCCACCTCTTTAGGACCAGTGGATGAATCCATCCCATTCCAGGTAGAGAGCGACGCCTCAGAGGTAGCTCTTGCAGCCACGTTAAACCAGGCAGGGAGACCCGTTGCATTTTTCTCCCGTACCCTCTCCGCTTCAGAACTCCGACACTCCTCAGTCGAGAAAGAAGCACAAGCCATTGTGGAGGCTATCCGTCACTGGAGGCACTACCTCGCAGGTAGGAGGTTCACCCTCATCACCGACCATTAATCGGTTGCCTTCATGTTCGAAAACTCGCAAAGGGGCAAAATAAAAAACGATAAAATTCTGAGGTGGAGGGTCGAACTCTCCACCTACAATTACGATATCAAATATCGACCCAGGAAGCTTAACGAGCCTCCGGGTGCCCTATCCCGTGGGACATGCACCAGCGCGCAGATCGACCGATTAAAAAAAGTATCCACAATGACCTCTGCCACCCGGGGGTCACCCGGCTCGCCCACTACATCAGGGCCCGAAACCTGCCTTTCTCCAACGAGGAGGTAAAAGCCAGAGACTGCCCGATCTGTGCAGAGTGCAAACCGCACATCTATAGACCAGACAGGGCCCACCTGGTCAAGGCTTCTATGTCCTTTGAACGCCTCGCGATCGATTTCAAAGGGCCACTCCCCTCAACTGACAAGAACATCTACTTCTTAAATGTCGTAGACGAGTTCTCCCGCTTTCCATTCGCTATCCCGTGCCCCGACATGACCTCCCACACAGTCATTAGGACCCTGCATAGCATCTTCACTCTGGTTGGTTTCCCCAGCTACGTGCACAGCGACCGGGGTTCGTCCTTCATGAGCGACGAGCTCGTCATTACCTGCTCGACAAGGGCATCGCCTCGAGCAGGACTATCAGCTACAACCCCAGGGGGAACGGGCAGGTGGAAAGGGAGAACGCGACGGTCTGGAAAACCGTCCTACTGACCCTCCGGTCTAGAAGGCTCCAAGTCTCCCAGTGGCAGGAAGTCCTCCCAGACGCTCTCCACGCCATTAGGTCCCTCTTGTGTATGGCGACCAACCAGACCCCTCATGAGAGGCTCTTCATTTTTTCCAGGGGCACTACCACGGGGGTCTCAATTCCGGCATGGCTGAGGACGCCGGGCCTCGTACTCCTGAGGAAACACATCAGGGGGCACAAAACCGACCCCCTTGTTGAGAAGGTGCACCTGCTCCACTGCAACCCCCAGTATGCATTCGTAGAGTTCCCTGACGGCCGTCAGGACATTGTATCCCTCCGGGACCTGGCACCCGCCGGATCCAGCGCCCCCCTACCTCCACAGAAGGATCTCTCACCCTACACCCCATGCTGCCGCCCCCTTGCGCTCCCGAACCCACGAGCTCACTCCACTAGTCCCGCGCACCCGCGGCGGCCAGCCCCCAGGCGCCGGCCAGCCCCCAGCGCCCCCAGTCCCCGGTCGAACCAGGAGAGTATGAAGCTCGAAGACAACCCTCCCTGGAGTCCGCCATCGTACCCCAACACACTACACCCATCCAGCCACCGCAAGAGGCTGCAACCCCGGTGCTCCGCAGATCTCAGCGGAGAATCCGACTGCCGGACAGACTGACGTTATAGACTAGAGCACCTCCCCCGCCGGACTTTATTTTTTTGCAGGGGGTGAATGTGGTGAATGTAATATATGAATGTATATAATAATTCACACTGTGATTGTAAGCACAGTAGCGCCATCATACCACTAGGGGGAGTAGCGCTGGGAGTACTGAGGAACTTGTACTGGGCTCCACCTTTGGTTCCGCCCACGACTCCTCCCCCTAGTGCAGCTGTATAAGTATCCGTGTCCAGAGTCAGCCTGGGTCACTTCGAGTTTATCAACAGGTTGGCTCTGAAGTAAGTCGATTAAAGCCTAAATTCACATCGGAAACACGTGTCTGGTGAATTGATGGTTCCATCAGATACGAAGAGCAGCGTCGAAGGAGGAGGAAACACGTGTTCACCGCTGAATGAGAGGACGAGCAAAGGTGCAAACAAGATGGTGGAAGCCGAACCGCAAGGCTCTCCAACCGCACTACTTACAGTGGAGAAGATGACCGAGGTGATGGTGTTGGAGCTGGATAAACAGTTTGCGAGGCACATGGAGACCTTGAGGAAGGAGACGGCTGGCGCATTGAAGTAATTGGTGGAGGAGGCAATCGCCTCGGTGAGATTACCTGTGGAAAACACATCGGCTGAGGTGCGGGAGCAGGGTGAGAAGATGAAAGAAGTGGAGGAGGCCGTGTCACAGCACAGCGACCAGTTCACCTCGATGGGGGACGAGCTGTGGAGGGTGGTGGAGGTCAACAGAGGACTCCTGGCAAACCTTGAGGGCTTGGAGAACCGCTCAAGGCGGCACACTTTGAGAATTGTGGGCTTGCCCGAAGGGACAGAGGGCCCAAGGCCAACACAATACTTCGCTAAGAAGTTGGTGGAGCTGATGGGGGAGGGTGAGAGCCCCTCCCAGTGCGAGCTAGACCGAGCTTATCGGTCATTAAGGCCGAAGCCCAAAGTGAATGAGCCGCCAAGAGCAGTAATTATCTGCTTCCATAAGTACTGCATGAAGGAGAAGGTGTTAAGCTGGGCGAAGCAGAAGCGCGAGGTGCAGTGGGATGGTGCTGTAGTTCGGATCTACCAGGACTTGACGGTGAAGTTGGCAAAAAGACGTGCGGCGTTCGGGCGAGTGAAGGTGGCACTGTACAAAAAGGGGGTGCGATTTGGTATGGTGTACCCGGAGAAGCTGAGGGTAACGTAAAATGCCAAAGACTTTTATTTTGAGACAGCGGAGGCGGCTGAGGCGTTTGTGAGGGCAGAAGGCTTGGGACAGAAGTGAGGAGCGGAGCTGGAAGAGAGACTGTGGACTGTGTTTGGGCAGCTGGAAAATGTATAAATGCTACAACTTTCTTTTTACTGATGTGTATTGTAATTTACTTCTCTTCACATTGTTGCAGAGTTCAAGTTATTGGTTGAGTTGATTGGCGTTCTGTGTTGCGACAGTTATCTTATTTTAGTGAATTGTATGGGTTGGATTTGATGTGTTAGGCAGGTTGGTTCGACGTTGACTGCAACTGGATGCAGTGAAGCTAGAAACAAACGTCTGACACAGGAGATGATCCAACACTGTTTTATTTAACTAGTGGACTGCTGTACATGTTCAGCTGTGGGTTGACACTCTACTAATCCAACTGATGACCTCTTACTGGCTTGACCAGACTTACTAGCTACCTCATGGTAACAGTGCTCATTAGCTTGAGCACTCTGACTGTCTCAGTAGCTGGGTCCTGAGAGACGGAGAGTCTTAATGCCCTGTGGGCTTTATAGTGGTGGTGCCCTGCCTGGTGATTGGTTGTTCTGTGTTGTGTGTTCATTGGGCATCCTGTGTGTCAATCACTGCCTGTCTGCATCTCATTATATACATGAGTGGATATTATGACAGAATTGTTTTTGTTTTCTCTTTCTCTGGGACTGGGACTGGACGATATACCTTGGCGGGGGGAGCCACCCGCTCTAGCTAACTGAAGTCGGCTAGAGGAGGGCTGTGGACATTGGAGCCCGGATAGCAGGCTTCAATGGGCCTACGAGGCGAGCAAGAGGGGGGAAGCGGTTGATGCTGGGAGATGTTTTTTCAAGGGGAAATGTAGGGGGGTTCTTGGGAGGGGGGGAAGGGTTTTGATGTTAATAATGGACAGGGGCAGGTCAGGCTTATGGGGCAGGACCCGGTGGTATTATGATGGTGAATAAGAAGGGTGGGGGGGGGGGGGGGGGGGGGGGTGAGAGACCCCCAGTAAGGATAGTCACGTGGAATGTGAGAGGGCTAGGAGGTCCGGTTAAGAGGTCAAGGGTGCTTGCGCATCTTAAAAGTTTGAAAGCCGATGTGGCAATGCTGCAGGAGTCTCACTTGAGGGTGAAGGACCAGGTGAGACTTAAAAAAGGCTGGGTTAGTCAGGTGTTTCACTCTGGATTTGACGGAAGAACTCGAGGGATAGCGGTGTTGGTCAGCGAAAGGGTACGCTTGCAGATGGAGACGGAGGTGGCACATCAGGGGGGTAGATATGTGATTGTGACAGGGGTGCTGGAGGGGAGGTTAGTGGTGTTGTTACTTGTATACAGTCCCAATTGGAACGATGTGGGATTCGCGAAGAAGGTGTTCGGGGCCATCCCCGACTTGGACACACAGAAACTGATTGTTGGGGTGGGGGGGGGACTGGAACTTGGTGCAGGATCCAAGGTTGGACAGATTGATGGACTATCAATTACGATGAGACGAGAGTAGAGTTCAATCGAGGCTTTATTACGCAGAGATGTGTTGCCCCCCGCAGCTGCTGCTGAAATAGCTGCAGCTCGGAGAGCCCACACTTTTATACTCTGCCTACTGGACGGAGCCAGCAGGCAGGGATCTACCCCGTACCTGGGGCCTTACTGTAATACCCTCGTATGCAGTATACACAAGACAATAGTGGTGACTACCACATTCACCCCCCCCGTTAAATAAAAGTCCAGCGGGGGTAGTGGAAACTATTTACATACAGGTTGTTTAAAATTTAAGAAAGAGGTTACAAATTTAGACGGTCGGGTGCCTTGATCCGGCATTGCGAGTGCCGCAGTTGTGGCGATTCAGGCGTCGATTCGGTCAAGGCTTCTCGGCCTCATCCGCGGGTGGGACAAAGGGGAGGGCGGATTCTCCCGGAGCGGGGGCTGTGTTGGAGTGCGCCGGGGGGGAGGGAGAGTGGTGCCAGGGCGGGGGGGGAGGGGGGACCCAGCTGGTGCCAGGTTCCTGAGGGTTTGCTACGTAGGCGAACTGCAGGTTCGCGTGGAGAAGCTGTACCCTCTCAACCAATGGGTCCGCCTTATGGAGCTGCACGTGCTTGCAGAGGAGAATGGGTCCTGGAGCTGGCAGCCATGTTGGGAGCGAAACCCCAGAGGTGGACTTCCTGGGGAAGGCAAAGAGACGTTCATGGGGAGTTTCGTTAGTTGCAGTACACAGGAGCGACCGAATGAAGTGAAGGGCGTCGGGGAGGACCTCCTGCTAGCGGGAGTCCGGGAGATTTCTGGACCGTAGAGCCAGCTGGACGGCCTTCTAGACCGTCCCATTCTCCCGCTCCACTTGCCCGTTTCCTCGGGAGTTGTAGCTGGTGGTCCTGCTTGAGGCAATGCCCCTGTTGAGCAGGTACTGGCGCAGCTCATCGCTCATAAATGAGGATCCCCAGTCGCTGTGGACGTAGGCAGGGAAACCGAACAGAGGGAAGATAGTGTTAAGGGCTTTGATGACGGTGGCAGACATCATGTTGGGCATGGGACGGTGAAGGGGAATCTTGAGTACTCGTTGACCACATTGAGAAAGTACGTGTTGCGGTCGGTGGAGGGGAGGGGCCCTTTGAAGTTCACGCTGAGGCGTTCAAAGGCGCGCACGGTCTGGCCGGTAGAAGTGCGGTTTACACTCCGCGCAGACCTGGCAGTCTCTGGTGATAACTCTGACTTCCTTGATGGAGTAGGGCAGATTGTGGGCCTTTATGAAGTGATAAAAGCGGGTCACTCCTAGGTGACAGAGATTGTCGTGCAGGGTCCGGAGTCGGTCCACTTGTGCGTTGGCACATGTACCTCGGGATATGGCATCGGGGGGCTCGTTGAGTTCACCGGGGCGATACAAAATCTCATAATTGTGGGTGGAGAGCTCGATCCGCCACCTCAAGATTTTACAATTTTTGATCTTACCCCGCTATGATTTGTGAAACATGAAGGCAACCGACCATTGGTCAATGAGGAGAGTGAATCTCCTGCCGGCCAGGTAATGCCTCCAATGCCACACAGCTTCAACGATGGCTTGGGCCTCCTTTTCAACAGAGGAGTGCCAAATTTCGGAGGCATGGAGGGTGCGGGAAAAAAATTCCATGGGCCTGCCTGCCTGGTTGAGGGTGGCGGCCAGAGCGACGTCTGATGCATCGCTCTCGACTTGGAAGGGTAGCGTCTCGTCGACTGCGTGCATCGCGGCCTTGGCGATGTCAGCCTTGATACGGTTGAAGGCCTGGTGAGCCTCGGCTGTTAGTGGGAAAACGGTGGAGTGGATGAGTGGGCGGGCCTTGTCCGCATAGTTTGGGACCCACTGGGCGTAGTACGAGAAGAAGCCCAGGCATCGTTTGAGGGCCTTGGGGCAGTGAGGAAGGGGGAGTTCTATGAGGGGGCGCATGCGATTGGGGTTGGGCCCTAGAATTCCGTTCTGGACCACATAGCCGAGGATGGCTAATGGGTCCGTGCTGAACAAGCACTTCTCCTTGTTGTAGGTTAGGTTGAGGAGTTTGGCAGTGTGGAGAAATTTGGAAAGGTTAGCGTCGTGGTCCTGCTGGTCGTTGCTGCAGATGTTGACGTTGTCCAGGTACGGGAAAGTGGCCCGCAGTCCATACCAGTCAACCATTCGGTCCATCTCCCGTTGGAAGACCGAGACCCCGTTCGTGACGCTGAAGGGAACCCTAAGGAAATGGTAAAGGCAGTCGTCCGCCTCAAACACGGTGTACTGGTGGTCCGCCTTGCGAATGGGGAGCTGGTGGTAGGCAGATTTTGGGTCCACTGTCAAGAATACCCAGTACTGTGCAATCTGATTGACCATATCTGAAATGCGAGGGTGGGGGTATGCGTCGAGCTGCGTGTACCGGTTGATGGACTGACTGTAGTCAATGACCATCCTGTTTTTCTCCCCAGTTTTCACAACTACCACTTGGGCTCTCCAGGGGCTGTTGCTGGCCTTGATAATACCATCCCGCATCAGCCACTGGACCTCAGACCTGATGAAGGTCCTGTCCTGGGCACTGTAGCGTCTGCTCCTGGTAGCGACGGGTTTGCAATCCCGGGTGAATTTGCAAGCAGGAAAGGTGGGTCGACCTTAAGGGTCGTGAGGCTGCACACAGTAAGGGGTGGCAGGGGGTGGCAGGGGCCCGCCAAATTTCAGGGTTAGGCTCTGGAAGTTGCACTGGAAGTCCAGGCCGAGTAGCAAGGCAGCGCAGAGGTTGGGGAGGATGTAGAGCCGGAAGCCGCTGAATTCTACGCCCTGGATGGTGAGGGTGGCGGTGCAGTATCCCCGGATCGCCACGGAGTGGGATCCAGAGGCCAGGGAGATTCTCTGGTTGGTTGGGTGTACCGTGAGGGAGCAGCGCCTTACCGTATCGGGGTGGATGAAGCTCTCAGTGCTCCCAGAGTCCATAAGTCAGGGTATCTTGTGACCATCGACCTTCACTGTCGTCGATGCGGTTGCGAGGTTATGCGGTCGGGACTGGTCGATCGTGACGGAGGCCAGACATGGCTGGTTGGCGGTGGTTGCAGGTGATGAGGTGGCCGACACGCAGGGGTCCTGAGCTGGGGAAGGTGGCGGCGCCCACGGGCCGCACGTGTTGTGAGGGGAGCAAGATGGCGGCGCCCATGGCCCGCACGAGGTCTAAGGCGATGAAGATGGCGGCGTCCGTGGGTCGCACATGGGGGGTGCCGGGGCAACAGCAGCCCTGGCACACAGCAGCAAAATGTACTTTCTTACCGCAGGCCTGGGAGAGCGCTCTCCGTGCCGGGCAGTGTTGTCGGGGGTGTTTTGACTGTCCGCAGAAGTAGCACTTGGGTCCCCCGGGGTTGTTTGGCTGCCGTGTGGTGTAGGCCTGGGGTTGGCTGGGGGCGGTCGCTGGTGGGGTGCACGGTGGGGTGTTCGCTGGCGGGGTCCATGATGCCCAGGAGGGGTGGGCCGTGCGGTCGGGGGCATACGCCTGTATATTGCGTGAGGCGACTGTGAGCGAGAACGCGAGTTTCTTGGTCACCGCGAGGTTGAGGATAGCCCCTTCTAAGAGGCGCTGCCAGATGTAGGCCGACCCTATGCCTGTAACGAACGCGTCTCTAAGTAGCAGGTCAGAATGTTCAGCGGCCGAAATGGCCTGGCAATCGCAGTCTCTCACTAGGAGTTGCAGGGCACGCCAGAAATCTTCCACAGACTCACCGGGCAGTTGGTGCCGCGTGGAGAGGTGGTGCCTGATGTACCATCAATTTGACTCAAGACACATTTAGGATCCAAACTGTGGCTTTAATCAGCTAGCTGTTAGCCCGGTGGTCGACTACAGAGAATGGCCGACCGCCGGTAACTCTGG
The DNA here is from genome assembly GCF_902713615.1 of Scyliorhinus canicula. Taxonomy (NCBI): domain Eukaryota; kingdom Metazoa; phylum Chordata; class Chondrichthyes; order Carcharhiniformes; family Scyliorhinidae; genus Scyliorhinus; species Scyliorhinus canicula. Next base: position 114,717,290 of record NC_052152.1, read on the forward strand.
GTACTTATACCCCACCTCGGAGGCTGGGCCTACTTGCCTCTCGACCAATTGGAGAGCAGTCACATGACTAGTCCCAACCAATCGGAAGAGAGGCACATGACCCGCCAGAGCCAATGGGAAGCCAGTGCTCTGCACCAATGGCAGTGCTCATATCCATACCACCACAGTGCCTGGCGTAGATTTTGTTGGTCTGCTGAGCGTAGTTCTCCTTCAGTAGCGCCATGGCCTCATCATAGTTCGGCGCATCCCAGATGAGGGGAAAGATGTCTGAGCTCAGCGGCGTGTAAAGGATCTGGAGCTTCTGTGCCTCTGAGGGTGGTTCAGTGGCAGATCCTATGTATGCCTCGAAGCAAGCTAGCCAATGTGCGAAGGCCGACTTGGCTTTGTCTGCTTGAGGGTGCAGCTGCAGGCGATCAGGCTTGATGCGGGGATCCATTGTTTTAAAATCTCTGGGTAATAAATTGATGCACGATCAATTACGATGAGACGAGAGTAGAGTGCAATCGAGGCTTTATTACGCAGAGATGTGGAGCCTCTCGCAGCTGCTGCTGAAATGGCTGCAGCTTGGAGACCCCACACATTTATACTCAGCCTACTGGGCAGAGCCAGCAGGCAGGGATCTTCCCCCATACCGGTCGCACAGAGAACTTACCGTAATACCCTCGTATGCAGTATACACAGTACAACAGTGGTGACTACCACACAAATCATGGCCGCGCTCGCTGGTCCCATCAGGTGGGGCGAAGGCATTGGCTGGGCTAATGTGGAAATGGGAGGGTTGGACGCTTGGACGTTTCTGCACCCAAGGGAATGGGATTACTCATTTTTCTCAGCAGTCCATAAGGTATGCTCGCGGATCGACTTTTTTGTGGTGGGGAAGGCTTTGCTGGCTGGGGTTAAGGGGTCAGAATACTCGGCAATTGCAGTGTCAGATCATGCTTCGCATTGGGAGGATATGGTACTGGAGAAGGGGGTAGCGCAGAGGCCGGGGTGGAAATTGGATGTGGGAGTTTTGGGATACCAAGTCTTCTGTGAGAAAATTGAAACGGTAATTATGGAATATGTAGGTTTCAACTGTATGGGTGAGGTGTCGAAGGCAGTGGTCTGGGAGGCTCTAAAGGTGATGGTGAGGGGTGAGGTAATTTTGTTTAAGGCAGGGTGGACAAAGAGGAGAGGTTGGAGCGGCAGAGGGTAATAGATGAGATGTTGGAGGTAGATGGGGGTTATGCAGAAGATGAGGACCCAGCGAAGCTGGAAAATGGGAAGGAACTACAGGCGAGCTTCGACCGAATATCTACCAGGAAGGTGGTGCGCCAACTGAGATGAGCAACAGGTGCAGTTTATGAACATGGAGATTAGCAGGTCAGCTCCGGAGGGAAGCAGTGCAAGGGAAATTCTTCAGGTGAGGGATAGGGCAGGGAAGTTGGTGGTGGCTCTGGATCTGATTAACAAGGTTTTTTTTTTCTAAATTAGATAACCCAATTATTTTTTCCAATTAAGGGGCAATTTAACATGGCCAATCCATCTATCCTGCACATCTTTTGGGTTGTGGGGGTGAAGCCCACGCAGACACGGGGCGAATGTGCAAACTCCTCACGGACAGTGACCCAGGGCCAGGATTCAAACCCAGGTCCTCAGCGCCATATACAGCAATGCTAACCACTGTGCCACCGTGCTGCCCTTAACAAAGTTTTTGAGGAAATTTATGAGAGGTTGTACAGGTCAGAGCCACCTGGGGGAGACTGTGAGATACAGGAATTTCTAGATGGGTTGGAGTACCCGAGGCGAGGGGAGGGGGACAGGGCTACATTAGAAGGAGCAATAGTGGAGCAGGAGATAAAGGATGCGATTGGGAGGATGCAGTCGGGGAAGGTGGCAGGGCTGGATAGGTTTCCGGTGGAATATTATAAAAAATTCAAGGATAAGCTGGCACCCCTGATAGTGGGGATGTTTGAAGAGGCGATAGGGATGGAGTGCTGCCACAAATCTTGGGGCAGGCATTGATTTCACTATTGCTAAAAAAAGATAAGGATCCGACGGAGTGTGGGTCGTATAGGCCCATATCACTTCTGAATGTGGACGCAAAAGTATTGGCGAAGGTACTGGCGGGTAGGCTGGAGGAGTGCCTCCCGAAGGTGATGGGTGAGGATCAGACAGGGTTTGTGAGAGGAAGGCAGCTCTTTTTGAACATTAGGAGGGTATTGAACGTCATTATGACACTGGCGGAGGGGAAGGAAACAGAGGGGGTACTTGATGGCAGTTCTGGCGCGATTTGGGATTGGATCAAGATTTGTGAACTGGGTAAATCTACTATGTAAGGAACCGAGGGTGAGTGTCCATACAAATAACATCAGCTCGAGATATTTTTCTCTCCAACAGACAAGGCAGAGATGTCCTATATCCCCCCCTGCTGTTTACACTCGCGATTGAGCCGTTGGCAATCGCATTAAGAAGTTCGGGAGCATGGAAAGGAATAGTGCGGGGGTGGGGGGGATAGAGCATAGTGTGTCCTTATATGCCAACAATTTGCTGTTATACGTGTCGGAACCAAGTGTGTTGATAGGGGGAATATTGGAGCTACTGCGAGTATTTGGGTCTTTCTCGGGGAACAAGCTGAATCTAGACAAGAGTCAGTATTTTCTGGTGTCTCGGCCTGGGGTGGGGGCAGGGGTGAGGGGGCTGCCATTCCGTAGGGCAGAGACTCACTTTAGGTATCTGGGGGTGCAGGTTGCCCGGGAGTGGGGAAGGCTTCGCAGATACAACATCACTAGTTTGGTGGGGAGAGTGAAAGCTGATCTGGCAAGATTGGATGGTCTCCCTGTCACTGGCGGGTCGGGTACAGGCGGTTAAAATTATTGTGTTGCCGCGATTTCTGTTTATTTTTCAATGCCTGTCGATTTTCCTGCCAAAGGCTTTTTTCAGCGAGATTGAGGGAAGGATTACTTTGTTCATATGGGCAGGGAAGGTGGCCAGAGTTAAAAAGGTGCTACTGCAGAGGGGAAGGCAGACAGGGGGTTTGGGTCTCCTGAACCTGATGTATTACTGCTGGGTGGCGAATGTGGAGAAGTTGTGGAGCTGGGTCAGAGGGGTTGATTCCCTTTGGTCAGAATGGAGGAGAGTTTGTGCAGGGTGTCGGGACTGAAGGCACAGAATCAGTGCCGCTCCCGAGAGCCCCGGGGAAATACTCAGGGAGTCCGGTAATAATAGCTTCATTGAAAATCTGGAGGCAGTTTCGCTGACACTTCGGGTTGGGGGCAGGGTCAAGGGAAATGCCGATTTGGGGAACCACAAATTTGAACCAGGGAGGAGGGATGGAAATTTTCGGAAATGGGAGAAGGGGATTAAGACACTGAAAGATTTGTTTCTTAGGGGTCAGTTTGCAGGACTGAAGGAGCTGGAAGCGAAGAATGGGCTGGAGCAGGGAAAAATGTTTAGATACATGCAGGTTTGAGATTTTGCCAGAAAGAACATACAGAGCTTCCCGGAGGAACCAGCCTCCACATTGCTGGAGGAGGTGCTGACGACAAGGGGACTGGAGAAGGGGGTAGTGTCTGCGCTGTACGGAGCTATTTTGGAAGAGGAGAAGGCACCACTGGAAGGGATCAAAGCAAAGTGGGAGGAAGAGTTGGGAGAGGTTATAGAGGAGGGGTTCTGGTGTGTGGTGCTCCGGAGAGTAAATGCCTCCACCTCATGTGCGAGTTGGGGCTGATACAGCTGAAGGTGGCATACAGAGCACACCTCAGAAGGGCGAGGATGAGCCGATTCTTTGAAGGAGTAGAAGATGTGTGTCAGCATTGCCGGGGGGGGGTTGGGGGGGGGGGAGAGGTGGGGTCGTAAACACGTTCATATGTTTTGGTCGGTCCAAAGCAAGAGGATCACTGGAAGGAGGTTTTTTAGGTTTATTTCCAAAGTGGTGCACGTGGAACTGGACCCGGGTCCCCGGGAAGCCATATTCGGGGTGTCGGACCAGCCAGGGTTGGAAATGGAGGCGGAGGCAGATATCGTAGCCTTCGCCTCGTTGATCGCCCGAAGGCGGATCCTGCTGGGATGGAGAGCAGCCTCTCCACCCTGTGCCCTGGCGTGGCGGCAAAAGGCAATGAAAGCACAGTCTTTGAATATTTTTTCAGGCAGAGCGAGATAGATTCTTGATACGAAAGGGAGTGAAAGGATATGGGGAGTACGCGGGATCGCGGAATTGATGTTACAATGAGATCAGTCATGATCTTGATGAATGGCAGAGTAGGCTCGAGGGGCCGAGTGGCCTCCTTCTGAAGTGTGGGGGGGGGGGGGGGGGGGGTGGGCGGGTGGGGGGCAGAGGATAAGTATATTAACTTTCAGTGGAGATAATTCAGCCTCCATTTGAAAATCAAAGGTTCTTTTATACTTCTGCTTGAATGTCCAAAGCTGGATATTTTGGGAAGTGACGCATAAACATTGCATCAGCTGTGGAATTGCAAATTACAAAACTAAGATGCTGCAATGTCAGAAGGATTCATTGTTGATTCATTAACATTATATTCCCTGGCCAATGTGGTAGCACTAGCACCATTATTCAACCTGTCTAATATTGTCACTTTTCCAGCAAGTCTCATCGCTTTTGTGGGAACTTTACAGTTTAGTTCAGATTCACTTATTTTTCAATGATGGTGATTTAAAAGGTTATCATAGCACTTACAAAATAGCCCTGTATTTACTTAGGTTTGGTAAAGGTCCTTGTTATTGCATATTGTCTGTTAAAGGAAACTGGTGTAGCGGTAATATCATAGACAGGGGCCCAGGCTAATGCTCACTGGCCATGCGTTCAAATCTAACCACAGCAGCTGGTCGAATTTAAATTCAATTATTAAAATCTAGAATTGAAAGCTAGTCTCAGTAATGCTGACCATGGGTGGAATTGTTTCCCTCCACCCGGGTGTCACCCTGTCCCCCTGAAACCGTGAATGTTCGCGCCCACCATCAATACCCAGGATTGTCCCCCTCAGGATTCCACTATCAATAACACCAACCCTCCCTTCTGCAGCCTTACCCATCACTGATCTTCCCATTCTCCAATCCTGCCCACTCACATTCCCCTTCTCTCATCACCCCAATCACATTCACCTTTTCCACCCCCCCCCCACTCACATTCTCCCTTGCCACCCTCCCCCCCGCCCACTCACATTCCCCTTCTCTCATCACCCCAATCACATTCACCTTTTCCATTCCCCCCCCCACTCACATTCCCCCTTGCCAACACCCCCCCCCCCCCCCCCCCCCCACTCACATTCCCTTTCTCTATCCCTCCCCACTCACAGGAAGTGTATTACTATTTTGATTAGGTCATTGGGGCTGGGTAACCATTTTGATGAGGTCACAGGAAGGGTTACAATTTCAATGATGTCACAGGGTGTTCACTACAGTTTCGATGAGGTCACTTGGAGTGTATTTACTATTTTGATGAGGTCACAGGTTATTTGTTGCTGCTTCGATTAGGTCACTGGGTGTGTGTTACTATTTTGATGCGGTCACTGAGAGTGTGTTACAATTTTGATGAGGTCACTGGGTGTGTGTCACTATTTTGATGAGGTCACTGAGAGTGTGTTACATAAGAACATAAGAACTAGGAGCAGGAGTAGGCCATCTGGCCCCTCGAGCCTGCTCCGCCATTCAATGAGATCATGGCTGATCTTTTGTGGACTCAGCTCCACTTTCCGGCCCGAACACCATAACCCTTAATCCCTTTATTCTTCAAAAAACTATCTATCTTTACCTTAAAAACATTTAATGAAGGAGCCTCAACTGCTTCACTGGGCAAGGAATTCCATAGATTCACAACCCTTTGGGTGAAGACGTTCCTCCTAAACTCACTCCTAAATCTACTTCCCCTTATTTTGAGGCTATGTCCCCTAGTTCTGCATTCACCCGCCAGTGGAAACAACCTACCCGCATCTATCCTATCTATTCCCTTCATAATTTTAAATGTTTCTATAAGATCCCCCTCATCCTTCCAAATTCCAACGAGTACAGTCCCAGTCTACACAACCTCTCCTCATAATCCAACCCCTTCAGCTCTGGGATTAACCTAGTGAATCTCCTCTGCACACCCTCCAGTGCCACTATGTCCTTTCGCAAGTAAAGAGACCAAAACTGAACACAATACTCCAGATGTGGCCTAACTAACACCTTATACAATTGCAACATTACCTCCCTAGTCTTAAACTCCATCCCTCGAGCAATGAAGGACAAAATTCCATTTGCCTTCTTAATCATCTGTTGCACCTGTAGACCAACTTTCTATGACTCATGCACTAGCACACCCAGGTCTCTCTGCACAGCGGCATGCTTTAATATTTTATCGTTTAAATAATAATCCCGTTTGCTGTTATTCCTACCAAAATGGATAACCTCACATTTGTCAACATTGTATTCCATCTGCCAGACCCCAGCCCATTCACTTAACCTATCCAAATCCCTCTGCAGACTTCCAGTATCCTCTGCACTTTTCGCTTTACCACTCATCTTAGTGTCATCTGCAAACTTGGACACATTGTCCTTGGTCCCCAACTCCAAATCATCTATGTAAATTGTGAACAACTGTGGGCCCAACACGGATCCCTGAGGGACACCACTAGCTACTGATGCCAACCAGAGAAACACCCATTAATCCCTACTCTTTATTTTCTATTAATTAACCAATCCTCTATCCATGCTACTACTTTACCCTTAATGCCATGCATCTTTATCTTATGTGGCAACCTTTTGTGTGGCACCTTGTCAAAGGCTTTCTGGAAATCCAGATATACCACATCCATCGGCTTCCCGTTATCTACTGCACTGGTAATGTCCTCAAAAAATTCCACTAAATTAGTTAGGCATGACCTGCCCTTTATGAACCCATGCTGCGTCTGCCCAATGGGACAATTTCTATCCAGATGCCTCGCTATTTCTTCCTTGATGATAGATTCCAGCATCTTCCCTACTACCGAAGTTAAGCTCACTGGCCTATAATTTCCTGCTTTCTGCCTACCTCCTTTTTTAAACAGTGGTGTCACGTTTGCTAATTTCCAATCCACCGGGACCATCCCAGAGTCAAGTGAATTTTGGTAAATCATCATTAATGCATCTGCAATTTCCCATCTGCCATCCTTACCTGGTCTGGCCTACATGTGACTCCAGACCCACAGCAATGTGGTTGACTCTTAAATTCCCTCTGAAATGGCCGAGCAAGCCACTCAGTTGTATTTAACCACTACAAAAACATAAAAAAGGAATGAAACTGGATTGACCACTGCATTGAACCAGGCACTGGAAACGACAACGGCAAACCCAGCCCTACCGACCCTGCAAAGTCCTCCTTACTAATATCGTTTGGCTTGTGCCAAACAGTTGTTGTGTATATACATTATATTCGGTTGCGTGGGGTTCCTCGTCTTTTTTTTCTTCTAGCTTATTCCTCGTTGCTGGTCTCGAACAGGTTTTGGAAAGGCTGCTGAACTGCCCCTAAGTATCCAGGAAGCCTTCCTCTGACCCTCGGATGGCATACTTAACCTTCTCCAGGTGGAGAAATTCCGAGAGCTCAATGAGCCAGTCTGCAGCTTTGGGTGGTGCTGCCAATTGCCAGCCGAGCAGGATTCTCCGGTTTGCGATGAGGGAAGCAAAAGCAAGGGCATTGGCTCCCTTCCCCATGTATAGCTCTGGCTGCTCCGATACCCCGAAGATTGCCACTATTGGGCATGGCTTCACCCTCACCTTAGACATTGCCTCGGAGAAGGCTGTCCAGAACCCAGCAAGCTTGGGCAAGCCCAAAACATGTGGGTGTGGTTGGCCGGGCCCCTCTGGCACTGCTCACGTTTGTCCTCCACCTCCGGGAAGAACTTGCTCATTCGGGTTCTGGTCAAGTGTGCTCTCTGCACTGCTGCGTGAGGCTAAGTCTTGCACGGGAGGAGGTGGAGCTCACCCTGCTCAGTGCTTCGCTCCAGAGTCCCCATCCTACCTATGTCCCCAATTCGTCCTCCCATTTTTGTCTGGTCTCGTCCAGTGGAGTTCAAGCTCTGTCCAGTAGCTGTCCGTATATTTTCCCACATAGCCCACACTTGTCGCTGCTTGTGCCTATCAGGTCCTCGAGTAGTGTGTTTTCTGGGGCCACGGGGTATGCCAAAGTTGAGAGATCTGTCTCACAGACTAGTTAAGCAACAGCCTGACATAGTTATATTCACAGAATCATATGTCCCAGAAACCACTATCACCATTCCATTATCACCAACTGTGGTGGTGGAACAGTGGTATACAGTCAGAAGTGAGTTGCCCTTGGGGTCCTCCACATCATTTCTGGCCCCCATGAGGTCTCATGGCTTCGGTTTAAACATGGGCAAGGAAACCTCCTACTGATTACCACGTACCGGCCACCATCACCTGATGAACAAGTTCTCCTCCATGTTGAACTTCACTTGGAGGAAGCACTGTGGGTGGCAAGGCCACAGTATATGCTCTCGGTGGGAGACTTTATTGCCCACCACCAAGAGCGGCTTGGCAGTACCACCACCGACCAAGCTGCCAGGGTCCTAAAAGATATAGCTGCCAGACTGGGACTGCAGCAGGTCGTGAGGGAACAAACAAGAGGGAAAAACATACTTGAGCTCATCCTCACTTACCTGCCTGCTGCAGATGCATCTTTCTATGACAGTATCGGTAGAAGTGACCACCGTATAGTCCTTGTGGAGACAAAGATAGAAGATACTCTCCATCGTGTGGTGCAGCAGTACCACTCAGCGAAATGGGATAGACTCCGAACAGATGTAGCAACTCAAGGCATCCATGAGGCGCTGTGGGCCATCAGCAGCAGCAGAATTGTATGCAACCGCATGACCTGGGGTATCTCCCACTCTACCATTACCACCAAGCCAGGGGATCAACCTTGGTTCAATGAAGAGTGCAAGAGGGCATGCCAGGAACAATACCAGGCATACCGAAAAATGAGGTGTCAACCTGGTGAAACTACAGCACAGGACTACTTGTGTGTCAAACAGCATACGCAGCAATTAATAGACAGAGCTAAGCGATTTCACAAAGAACACTATCATCATAGAATTTACAGTGCAGAAGGAGGCCATTCGGCCCATCGAATCTGCACCGGCCCTTGAAAAGAGCACCCTACCCAAGCCCACACCTCCACCGCATCCCCATAACCCAGTAACCCCACCCAACACTAAGAGCAATTTTGGACACTAAGGGCAATTTAGCATGTCCAATCCACCTAACCTGCACATCTTTGGATTGTGGGAGGAAACTGGAGCACCCGGAGGAAACCCATGCACACACTGGGAGGACATGAAGACTCCGTACAGACAGTGATCCAAGCCGGGAATCGAACCTGGGACCCTGGAGCTGTGAAGCAATTGTGCTAACCACTATGCTACCGTGCTGCCCTAGCATCAAATATAAACTCTGTAGCCCTGCCACATCCAGCCGAGAATGATGGTGGACAATTGAACAACTTACTGGAGGAGGAGGCTCCACAAATATCCCCATCCTCAATGATGGAGGTGCCCAGCACATATGTGCAAAAGACAAGGCTGAGGCATTCGCAACAATCTTCAGCTAGAAGTGCCGAGTGGTTGATCTATCTCGGTATCCTCTGGAGATCCCCAACATCACAGATGTCACACTCCACGTGACATCAAGTACCGAGGTGGGCCTTTTGAACAGCCCGCCTCCACATTCAGGAGCCCCTATAGCTGCCTTCGAACTTCTTCCCAGATCAGCTGGCCCGACTACAGCTCTCATCTGCACCCAGACCCCAGAAATAAAGAGTCTGCCTTCGCAGGCACTTTCTCCTGAGGTGGCTGGGCCGAGCCAGGAATTTTTCCAACTCCCCCCACCCACCTCGAGGATGAAAATTGGAGCAGTAATGCCAGCATTAGCGTCTATTAGTTTTTTAAAAAAAATAATTTTTATTGAAAAATTTTGAATTTATACAACAGCGAACCATAATAAAATACCAAAAATAACAATAATATTAGCAATCATAAACATTCGCCCCACCTCCATGAACAACACAGCATATTAACAACAACGCAAATTAACACAATATTAAGTTACATAATAGAAACTACAACAAGGAGTTGTACCTTACCCCCCCTCCCCGGGTTGCTGCTGCTATTGACCAAGTTACCTATCTTTGAGCCAGGAAGTCCAGAAAAGGCTGCCATCGTTTATAGAACCCTTGTACTGATCCTCTCAGGGCAAATTTGACCCTTTCCAATTTTATAAATCCCACCATGTCACTGATCCAGGTCTCCACACTTGGGGGCCTCGCATCCTTCCACTGCAGCAAGATCCTTCGTCGGGCTACTAGGGACGCAAAGGCCAGGACACCGGCCTCTTTCGCCTCCTGCACTCCCGGCTCTACCGCAACTCCAAAAATCGCGAGGCCCCACCCTGGTTTGACCCTGGAGCCAACCACCCTCGACACCGTCCCCGCCACCCCCTTCCAGAATTCTTCCAGTGCTGGGCATGCCCAGAACATATGGGCGTGGTTCGCTGGACTCCCCGAACATCTGGTGCACCTGTCCTCACCCCCAAAGAACCTACTCAACCTAGTCCCGGACATGTGGGCCCGGTGCAGCACCTTAAATTGGATGAGACTAAGCCTCGCAATTAGCGTCTATTAATTGAGGGGAAAATAACAGGGAATAAAATTCACATTCTGCCTGATTGTACAGTTAGAAAATATAATGTGCAGAAGATAGGAGGGTTCTTTGGTGATATAACGCTGCTAATTCTCTAAGCTTTAATCAACGTTAAATATTTCAGGGAACCCAATTGCTGGGAATTCTTTTGCTGTTCATTACTGCCCTGAATGAAATTTCAAATTGAACAGACTTTGGAGATCTCCATTTTCCCTAGGTTCTGTCACTGAATTCAATTACTGTGCAATTTGCTCAGAAGAAGCAGTTGTACCGAGACCCCCAAACGCTGTGGAAACAGGACATGACTCAGTCCTGCAAATGTCTCATTTTCCCCGATCTGAGCAACGGCGAGTTCCAGAGATCCTGGGATCAAACACTATGCAGTGCTTTGTTGAGCTACTGTGTATGTGCACACAGAAATGCCCCAATGACAACATCTAGTTATTTTTTAAATTCACTCAATCCGATTGTGTTCTCAAAATTAAATTAACCAGAGGACTGACTGTCCGGTGTTGCATTTCAGCAAGCCAACAATTCAGTGTCATCTAAGTACTAAATGGAAAAGCTTACAAGATGGAATTTAATGAACACTCCACTCATGACATTAATGTTTTTGTAGTGCCCTCCATGGTTATTTATTCATCCTGAGTTTCATCGAATCAGATAGGTCAAGGTGCCTGTTCTATGTATTTAAAATTTTAGTCCCATTCTCCTGCCTTTTCTACTTAACGCTGTAGATGTTGCAGTTTATAATATTTATCCATCATCCTTTTGGAATGCATTTCAGATCACAACAACTCACTGCTTAAAGAATTTCTCCTCCTCTCCACCCTCATCCCTCTAGAATTTTTCAAAGCGGCATTATCAGTGTTCAAAATGCATCCAAAATTGTTTTCCTGACCCCAGATCCACCTCCAGTGCGAGAGCCTCATTGTCCGGCAGCTTTCGAACATTGACTGCCATTGCTGCCTCTTGTCAGCTACCTAGCAAGTTCAGCAATGTAAGGACCAGATGGATGTAGGTGGTGAGTCCCTTCACACCTACCCGAGGACCCTCTGCAATCAGGGACCCTCTGCCCCTTTCCACCCCCTTCCTATGAGGTCTCTGACCTCACCCATCCCCCAATCCCGCCAAATAGTAGCAAACTCCATGCACCCTCACAGACTCCAATCTCCCCACTGCTTCAACAGCACCCCTCCAGCCCCACTCCATATAGGGGATCAATCCCTCCTAATCCCAGGCTTCCCATCTCCATTATCCTTTGGAGCTAACCAAAAGCAACTAAGTTCTTGGAAGTCAAAGCACTTAGCCGCTTCTGATGTGGTGAGGGGCAGTCAAACATATTAGGAGTCTTCATAAACAATGTTAGCATCAAAGCAGAGTAATGGAGATGCATTCAAGCATGAAGGGAAAGATGGATCAATAATTCACTAAGCAGCTGTCTCTGGAGTAATAAAACTGTCAATCACTGGCTAATGCAATTTATTGCTGTGTGAAACTGAATGCACAATTTGCATTTCAAAGGCTGTCAAGGGATTTGAAGCCCTTTGAAGTATACATGCCTTTGGAGGAAGCCTCTGACACTTGTAACAGCTGCTGCTTAAAATACTTTTGCCTGATGCAGCAACTGTTAGGGAAAGGTAAGTGAAAATGTGATTTTTAAACCTACTGCCTGAACAACTCTTCAGATTTCAAGGAGGGGTGACCGATTGGGGTCTCTGTTGGGGGGTCTCTGTTGGGGGTCTCTGATGGGAATGTCTGATGAGGTCAGTGAGTGTGGCGGTCGAGCGGGGGCAGAGTTTGCATTATGGGGAGAAGTTCCGATGGACTTTGGGGGCCACCTCCATCATGACCTATGCGGGGTCCACCACGTAAGGGCAATGCTTCAGAATACTTGAACCAATTCACACCTGTATGAATTCCGGCTGAGAGGACTGGTGCATCACGGATGAGCTGGAGAATCAGGTTTCCGACCTGTTAATTGGATGCAAATGGCTGCAATGCACTGATGTGCATGTTGCTGCTAGCGTGGGCATGTGGTTCACTGCCAGCAGTGGCGGGGGACCGGGCGCTGATCCCATTTTCCGGCCGATGCTTCATTATCCACCGAATCAGGAAACCGGCTACTGATGGCGGGGAATGGATATTCCACCCCCAGTAGTTCCATTTTAAGGTTCACAAGACCAATTCAGACAATTCCTTCCTTTAGGGAAATAAATCTGCCATCCTTACCTGATCTTGCCGAGATGTTACTTGAGACCTACAGCAATGTGGTTGACTCTGAACTGCCCACTGAAATGGCCTAGCAAGCCGCTCAGTTCATGGGTACATATAGAGATGGGCAACAAATGATGTCCTTGCCAGCGATGCCTGCGTCCCATGAAAGAGTAAGGAAACTGGGACAGTGGAAGGCCGACAATTGTTCTCCATGCCATTGGAGAATGGGTGGGTGTAGTGTCGTCCAGGGTTCATGTTCCACAGGCACATTTCTGAGTCAGGATAATTGGCATTTATGATGCCAAGTACAGACTTTATTTAATTTGCAATACAGAAAAAATAGAGACTGGCATCTTCAATGCTTTGTGGTTCCTTCCTTCCAACGGCCACCGTCAATTCTGAATAAATGCAACCAGTACAGCCCATTCCAAAGTGTCCATGGTTCATAGTTGCTGAAGCTGGAGGATTTTTTAAAAAAAAGTGTTTTTCGTCTACTTCTGCAAATATTGTCCTGTTCCTTTTGGGAACCATAAACTCGGAGAAGGGAAATATCTCCGCACCGTTGTTTACAGCTTGGCCTGGCTTTCCTTCACCATTATTGACACTTCCTGTTTTACTTGAGATAAGTTCATGATTAATTGCACTCTGCGTTGTGCTTTCACCAGCAATATTTTAGTACCCGTAAAAGGCCCAACTGATAACGTCGTAAATTAAGTGTGAAGATACTTTTATGCTGAAACCTTGCTGTTCACCAAATCATCTGAAGGTCAAACAGTGGCATTCTCCACTGTCACTGCAACAGATTTCTCACTTATTTATTTGAACAATTTCTACTGTTGCCTAAGGGGCGTAAAGAAATTGATTTTCTGATAATCAAGTGTGAATTATTAAGTTTATGGCAAGGGTATTCACAACCTGAAATGTCTGGTGTGCCAGCATATCAGTTGGAGGTTATTTTTCCCGCCTTATTCTTTCACGGGATGTGAGCATCGCTGGAAAAGTCCATATTTGTTGCCCATTCCTAATTGCCCTGGAGCAAAGTGGTTTGCCAAGCCATTCAAGGGTCAACCACATTGCTATGGATTTGGAGTCACACGTAGGTCAAACCAGGTGAGGACGTCAGATGTCCTTCCCTAAAGGACATTAGTCAACCAGATAGGTTTTTACAACAATCGATGTTCACCCGCTTTATATTCCAGATGTGTTAATGAAAGTTGAACCAATGTCCCCAGAGCATTGTCCTGGGCCTCTAGATTGCTAGACGAGGAACATTACCACTATGTCACCAAATGGACAACAATGGGGCCTTGCAACTGCAACCAATTAGCAGTGCCCCGATCAAACAGATACTGGACAGGTCTGTTTGATAGGCAAAATGCTGTGAATTACCCAGTAACCATCCATACCCCACTCCAAAACAAGTTCACATGGGATAATTTGATGGTACAGGAACAGTTGTCCTGGTGTGAATTCACCACCTTCCCCCCCCGCAAACTTCACAAGAGAACAAGAAAGGTGAAGTCAATCTTTAATGGTCACACAAATCAGACAGTTGGGAATCAGCAGCTCATGTTACACCACCCTCCGTGTTCTCTTGTATTGAAGTCAGGGCAAAAGATTCTTCAGCAGAGTGTAAAATGGACCATCATTCCTACCTGTTTTGCCATAGATCGATTCACCCATTAAAAAATCCCAAATGCAAATCACTGAATCATCAACTGGGTGCATGACGAGTTAGGTACTGGCCTCTCACCTCAAAATGTCAGTCCAAGCCAGATTAATGAGAAGGGAGTCTTCTCTGGGTGCTGACTGTAATGTTTGATTTGGTCTTGAAACAAGAGTGTTCCTCTGTCACAGGGCTTTGTTGCTGTCTGTTGCGTTGGTGCAAAGTGATGTTTGGTGTGTGTAAACAGGCAGCAGTGCACTCGTGGCCCTGATTTTCACAGAATCCAAATTCAGAAATAGTGGCTGTGATACTATTTTGGGATTCCTGCTCTGATTCATAGCTCCTCTACTTTTCACTGGAACAGGACAAGTTTGTAAATAGTCAGCCTGCACTCTGCGATCCCAATTTGGCCAGCTCCATTGCAGGGGTGAGCTACTCCTAGCTACCCTGAGTTTCCATGGATTCTGGCCGGCTTCCCCAGGACCCATAGTCCACAGCTCCTCAGAGGATACATAAACCATAGCTTGAAGAACCTCTTGAAACACAAATTAAACACATATGTATCCCCATATCCCTTCCATGCCCCCAATGCCCCTCTTTTCCAACTCATGCAAGCTTATACTCCCACCGATCCCATGGCTCCTTTGAGCCCCATGCCAACTCATGACCCCCACCCACCTTCATGGTCCCTTGTCCCCCCCCATCTCAACTCGTGCCAATTTATGGCCGTTCCATGTCCATTCACGTGCTATGTATGGAACCAATGAGCGATATGGTAACAACGGCATATGTAACTTGTCAGGAAAAAACATCCATTCTTTCCTTTGAAAAAAAAAGCTGTTCCTTCAACGCTATAAAAGTGGTAATCAGGTAAACCATTAAAATATTATTAGCAGAGTCTTCAAACTCTGAACATTAAATTAACCTTATGCGAACAAACTTTGAAACAGTGACATAATAGATCACAGAAAGAACAACTTATTAAAACTACTAAAGTTGTTAGTTAAGCACCGTCAATAGCTCTCTCCAGTTGTCAAAACAGCACCCTCCACAGAAATAATCCTTTTATGAATCTGGGCTCTCAGCCAAGCGTACATAATGAGGTCAAGTGGAAGAACTCTTTCGTTGACACTGGATGGCCTCATTATGCATGCTTGACTGAGAGCTAAGGCTCACAAAATAATTATTACATTATTTATGTCCATATACAGAAAGAACTGAACAACATTTTCCTGGAATTTATTTTTCTTTGTGCCATAGGTTCAAATGAAAATATGACCATCCTGTGAGCACACCGCACCAACCTCCACCCACCCTACTTCATCTTACCCTGTCAACCTATCCTTCCATTGCACTTAGAATCATAGAATTCTTACAGCGAAGAAAGAGGCCATTCAGCCCATCAAGTCTGGTCTGAACCAACCCTCTGAAAGAGCACCCTATCTAGGCCCACTTCCCCGTAACCCCACCTAGCCTACACATCCCTGGACACTGAGGGACAATTTAGCATGGCCAGTCCACCTAACCTGCACATCTTTGGGCAGTGCGAGGAAACCGGAGCTCCCGGAAGAAACCCACGCAGGGAGTCACCAGAGACCGAAATTGAACCTGGGTCCCTGGTTCCACTGTACCACCGTGCTGTTTCCCTGTAAATACTACTCACCATGTGGTATCACGTTCCACTTTCTCACTAACTGAGTTTTAAAAAAATTCTGACTGCCTTATTTAACTTATTAAGGATTATCTTATATTTATCTTATACTTGAGCAGTGCTGAAAAAAAATGGGTCATAATGTAACTAATTTACACTAGCTGGAAGCTACATAGAAGCATGTGCAGGGATCTGTCCACAGAAGAACAAACCAAAGCGGGGGGGGGGGGGGGGGGGGGGGGGTTGAATTGCTCCCTGGTGCTTTCACCATGGTGAATTAAGACCAATCAGGGTTGACTTCCAAACCAATCAGCAGCCCTTTTTTACTTGCTGTATTAATTGTCTTTCCCTTTGAAATTTGGATGTCTTGCATCTGCCCCGAAGATTGCAAGACGAAAAGCTTCAACAGCATGTCTCTTTTTCCAGCAACACTCAAGTCCTAACACTCAAAGGGGCAGCACGGTAGCATTGTGGATAGCACAATCGCTTCACAGCTCCAGGGTCCCAGGTTCGATTCCGGCTTGGGTCACTGTCTGTGTGGAGTCTGCACATCCTCCCCGTGTGTGCGTGGGTTTCCTCCGGGTGCTCCGGTTTCCTCCCACAGTCCAAAGATGTGCAGGTTAGGTGGATTGGCCATGATAAATTGCCCTTAGTGTCCAAAATTAGTGTTGGGCGGGGTTACTGGGTTATGGGGATAGGGTGGAGGTGTTAACCTTGGGTAGGATGCTCTTTCCAGGAGCCGGTGCAGACTCGATGGGCCGAATGGCCTCCTTCTGCACTGTAAATTCTATGATAATGTTCTATCTATGAAATGACTATTTATGTTAGATTTATGCGGGCCCCCGCTAATCACGTTCATATGTTTTGGTCCTGTCCAAAGCTGGAGGACTACTGGAAGGAGATTTTTAGGGTAATCTCTAAAGTGGTGCTTGTGAAACTAGACCCGGGTCCCCGGGAGGCCATATTCGGGGTGTCGGACCAGCCGGAGTTGGAAACGGGTGCGGAGGCAGATGCTGTAGCCTTCGCCTTGTTGATCGCCTGAAGGCGGATCCTGTTGGGATGGAGAGCGGCCTCTCCACCCTGTGCCCTGGTGTGGCGGGGGGACCTGTTGGAATTCTTGACTCTTGAGAAGGTTAAGTTTGAACTGAGGGGAAGCTTGGAGGGGTGCTACAATTCATGGGAGTTATTCATTACACACTTTCAAGAACTGGATAACATCGAACATTAGTTGGGGGAGGTGGTTGAGAGGGTTGGGGGGAGGGGGACTGTGTGTGTTAATGGTGAATATGGGTGATCCCTGATTCGTTTTTGTCATTTGTTTATGTGAACATGCGGGCTAATGTTTGGGGTTTGGTGGGAGGATGAGATCGTTGTTATTGATATGGGAATTGACATATTTGTTACTGATTATTGTTTATTGTTGGTGGGTGTAAATTTGGGAGAAAATGTGAAAGAAGAGAATAAAAATATTTTAAAAAAAGATTTATGACCCCCACATGTGGAAAGGTCTTCTCCATGTCTACCCCACTGACCCAGTAACTCTAAACTTTCTCTTTCCTTGAGAGAAAAAAACCCCATCCTATTCAATCGTTCTTCATAGCCGTACCCTTGAAATTCTGGAATCACCTTTGTAAATCCTTTGTGACAATAAAATCAGAGTTAGCACAAAATCATCCAATATGGAGTGAGACTAAAAGTTTTACAAACGTAAATCTGCCATCTATTATCCTGTATATTTCTCATGGACATGGGCATTAAATTGAGCCAGTGTGAGGACAGTATTAATTTGTACCCAAGGACTGAGTTGTCAATCGTAGTCAATGTCTATTAAGGGTAATTAAGCATAAATCCTCATACGTTGTATAATAAATAGCATTGCACTTCATTGTGCCAGAATACCACTTAACAGATGCAGCAATGAGAAGCAGATTCAGAGGGGATGCCGAGTGTGCTGCTGTTGTCACGACTCACCCAGTCAGACACTTGCAATGCTGACCTGACCCTGCCTACCATTGTGGGAGTTGAAGGGTGTCAAGTACTGTATGCAATAATCAACAAAGCATTCTTGTTGGTAACATGTAGCATGGGGAAATGTTCAAATTGGAATTCCTATAGTTTAGAAGGAGGCCATTCGGCCCATTGAGTATGCGCTGACTCTCTAAAAGAGCACCCTACCTAGCCCTACTCCCCTATCCTCTCCCCGTAACCCGACCTAGCCTGAAAATCCTTGGCCACTGAGGGTCAATGTAGCATGGCCAATCCATCTAACCTGCACATCTTTTGGACTGTGGGAGGAAACCAGAGTATCTGGAGAAAACCCACGCAGGCACGGGGAGAACGTGCAAACTCCACACAGACGGTTGACCAAGGCTAGAATTGAACCCGCGTCCCTGGCGTTGTGAGGCAGCAGTGCTAACCAGTGTGCCACCATATCAGCACAAAATTCTACAAGTGTTCTTCACAAGTAGTCTCGTAGCTGCTTAATCAACTCGACTTTGCAAAATCAATAAAAGACTCCCAATTGAAAAAGAACCAACAACGCCAATGTTTTGTTATGCTCTTGACGTAGCATAAACTGCTTCCTTGATGTGCACGCTAACAAAGGAAGGTTCAGACTTGGAGATAGCTTTAACATATTTATTAAACTGTTAACAATTCTCCTACTTGGATTCGACTCTCCTGTTAATCCTGCTATAGCTACTCAGACTGACGAACCAGTCTGCTACAATCCAGGTGGTGGGTGTGATGTGTTTCAAATCAACCCTGTGTCTGTACTCACTGAGTGTCTCCACTGGAAAGAGGAAGATCATGTGTTCTGTTCCTTTTATATGGGTTGGTGTAATGCCCTCCTGTGGTGGTGTCATCTCTGTGTACCGTGAATGCCCATTGGTCATGTCCTATCTTATTGGCCTATTGGTTGAGTGTCTGTGTGTCATGTCTCTGGTGCTCCCTCTAGTGTCTATCTAGTTTACATGTATTTACATTAACCCCTTCTGTATTTACAGTGATGCATATCACCACCCCCAGTTGGTAAAGTGAGAGTGGTGCACTAAGCATCGTAATGATTTAGCTCAGCTTCATTTCAAAAATACTAGAATTTTAAACTTCTAACTAGTTTTACCAGATCTGGATTTAAAAAAAAATAATCTTTATTGTCACAAGAAGGCTTACATTAACACTGCAATGAAGCTACTGTGAAAAGCCCCTAGTCGCCACATTCTGGCGCCTGTTCGGGTACACAGAGGGAGAATTCAGAATATCCAATTCACCTTGCAGCACATCGTTTGTGGGAGGAAACCCACGCAGACACAGGGAGAACGTGCAGACTCCACACACACAGTGACCCAAGCCGGGAATTGAACCTGGGACCTTGGAGCTGTGAAGCAATAGTGCTAACCACTATGCTGCCATGCTGCCCGGGGACTTTCAGGCCATTATTGCCATTTATTTTCTGACTGATCTTTTCACTCTTTCATGTGTTAGTTGATAACCTGAAGGCAAAAAAAAGAATTTCAGAAGGGGTAAACTTTGTCCCAACAGCAGGGCAGAAGCCTTGCCTGATGGATTCGATGAAAATTTTTGAAGAGGCAAATAAAGTAATGAAAGGGAAGCATCGATCCCATGGAGGCTATGTGAAATTCCAGAAGACATTTGACAAAATCCCTCAT
This sequence comes from Scyliorhinus canicula, assembly GCF_902713615.1. Taxonomy (NCBI): domain Eukaryota; kingdom Metazoa; phylum Chordata; class Chondrichthyes; order Carcharhiniformes; family Scyliorhinidae; genus Scyliorhinus; species Scyliorhinus canicula. Next base: position 114,737,159 of record NC_052152.1, read on the forward strand.
CAGAGACTGCTAGCTGAGGTTGAAGCTCACGGAATTGAAGGCAAAATTATTGACCTAGTTCAGAAATTGGCTGAGTGACAAGAAACAGAGAGTCGAGATCGTGGGCAGCTACTCTAATTGGTGGATATAGCGAGTGGTGTCCCACAATGCTCAGTATTGAGGCCTCAGTTATTTGCCATATTTATCAATCGCTCAAATGATTGGGATAGAGAGTAATACACCAAGTTCCTCACTCTAAAAGTTATGGATAAAGTAGACGTGGAGCTGATGCTTCCTCTTGTGGGACATTCTAAAATGAGACGTCATAATCTTAGAATAAGAGGGAGCAAATTCGAAACATATTTGAGGAAAAACTACTTTTCTCAAAGGGTTGTGAACCTGTGGAATTCGCTACCACGGAGTGTGGTGGATGCTGGGACAGTGAGTCAATTTAAAGAGGAGTTAGATAGACTTTTAAGTTGTAAGTGGAGTTGAGGCCATGATGGGATCAGCCAAGATCGCATTGAGTGTGTTAGGCTCGGGAGGCTAAATTGCCTACTCCTGCTCCTAGGTCATGTGTTCTAGGGAGGAGATGCTCTGGCTGATTTTGCAAACCAGCTCTAGGCCTGTAACATTGTAGGTAGCAGATGAGGAACGTATCAGGCATGATAGAATGGCAGAGCAGACTCGATGGGCCGAATGGCCTAATTCTGCTCCTATATCTTATGAACTTATAAAGATCAGTGGCATTGTAAGTAGCTGAGATAGAAACATTAAACTACAAAGATAATAATAGCTTAAGCAAAAGGGCAGAACCTGTGGCAACTGGATTTCAATGCAGGTAAATGTTAAGTAATTCACTTAAGACTTAAAAAGGGATAGAATCAAAAACTTTCTAAATAGTGAAAAGCTAGAATTCCAAAGAGGCACGGGGGTCCAGACAGCCAGATCATTAAAATGTCTTGAATTGGCATAAAAAAAAATCAAAGTGGAATATTGAACCTTTATGTCCAAAGGACTAGAATACAACAGATTAGAAGTCATGTTTCAACCATACAAAGTCCTGCTTAGACCACACCTGGAATACTGTGAGCCTTTCTGTGGACCACACCGTGGCCAGGATATATTAGCCTTATCATAGATTTAGCAGAATGATATCTGCACTCCGAGGGGTAAGTCACAGGACGAGATTACACAAATGAGGTATTTCCTGAAATTCAGAAGGTGGTTTGATCAAAGTTTTCAAATTCACACAGGGAACAAGCAGGGTAGTTAGAGACAAACTACAAGGAGTATTGTTGCAGGTGTGTCGTTTGTGGACAGTTTTCTATAATTCCTGCCAATTGAATGCAGCTGTGTAAAATCAGCGTCAGTAAACCAGGCCTGGGGCATGCCTTTTATCAGCCTCAAGACCCACCTCTGCGCCCAACACCATTTCCGCAACACTTCCATGCTGCTCCATCAGGTGGCAGCCCCGATTCCAGCCCATCCCCGAGTCAGCACCATGAAATGACAGTGGACAGGCAGTCAGGAGGCGGGACCACATTGGGAGCTTGCCCGAATCCCGATTCCCACCCTAACTATGGAAATCCAGCCCCATGTGTTTACGTGCGTATGTGTGTGTGTGACTGTCCATGTGCGTTCAGGCGTGTGTAATTCAGCATGTTCAAATAGCCAACCAATCTGCCATTTCAACATCCCGCCCTGTTTGATTTTAATGGCACCTTGTTCCACTCTTTCCACCTACTCTGCCACATGAAATATAGTTGGCATGGTGGAGGGAGGGGGGGTGGGGTGGATTCCCACCCAAAGATTTTATTCTTCTGATTATCGCTCCCTCTGTTTCGCTTGGTGGACAGGGCTTTTGACACTTCCAGGATGTTCTAAATTTCTTCTCAGTCAATGGAGTATTTTATCAAATGGTAGTCACTAATGTGGTGGCCTTGGGGTGCAGTGGCTAGGGTCCAGGTCCATTTTACTGTCTGGACCATGAAAGTCGTGTTGGTATTGTGATCAAACATAGCAAGTAGTAAGTGTTTCTGGGTCAACCACGCTGGAGAAAGCAATGGAAAACCACTGCAGTAATTTACCAAGAATAACCATGGGCCAATCCAAGGGAACTCCATGGTCGTCAATGCATTCTGAGTATATGGCTCCTGAAGGAGGAGGATTGACACGTAGGAAATCTATACACCTCAAACCCCCACAAACAGCATCATGATAGTGCCCCGATGATCTGTCGTAGTGATGGCGGTTGAGGGGTGAATGCTGACCAGGACACCGGGGAGAACACCTCCCTGCTCTTCTACAAATGGTGCCAAACTTTCAGAATTATAGGGATAGAGCAAGGGGGGGGGGGGGGGGGGTCGGTGTTACTGGATGACTCGACAGAGCCAATATGAATTTAATTGGCTGAATGGCCTCCTTCTGCACCATTTATGACTCTTATTTTCTTTTATTTCCCACAGGAACAGAAGGTTTGGAAGGTATAGTCATGGGCCCCAGTCAGATCAGTATGAACGTTACTGACACCACAGCATGGGCTACTGCAATGAATAACTTAGGGATAGCCCCAGTGGGACTAACTGGGCCACCGCTGGTATCAGGTAAATATGTTTGATGCAGCACTGTATCCTGACCTTTCTAAACTCAATTAACTGCATGCCTCCCATGTTCACACAAAGCTGCGCGATTACAGGAGGTTCCAAAAAGATTAGGGACACAGGATATAGGTGCAGGCGTAGGCCCTTCGAGCCTATTCCGCCATTCGAAAAGATTGTGGCTGATCTAGTTGGGGGTTTCCACTTTTCTGTCTGCGCCCCCGCCCCCCCATAATGTTTGACTCCCTCTTCTATCTGAATTCTCCCTCTGAGTACCCGAACAGGTGCCGAAATTTGGTGACTAGGGGCTTTTCACAGTAACTTCATTGCAGTGTTAATGTGAGCCTACTTGTGACAATAAAGATTATTTTTTATTTTATCAAAAACCTTTGTCACTCACCCTGGAATATATTCAGTGACCCAGCCTCCACTGCTCTCTGGGCAAGAGAATTCAATAGACTAATAGCCCTCTGAGATAAGGCAACACTGTAGCATAGTGGTTAGCACAATGGCTTCACAGCGCCAAGGTCCCAGGTTCGATTCCCGGCTTGGGTCGCTGTCAGTGCGGAGTCTGCACATTCTCCCCGTGTGTGCGTGGGTTTCCTCCGGGTGCTCCTGTTTCCTCCCACAGTCTAAAGATGTGCAGGTTAGGTGGATTGGCCACGCTAAATTGCCCTTAGTGTCCAAGTAAGGTAAGGTGGGGTTACGGGGATAGGGTGGAAGCGTGGGGATAGGGTGGATATACGGGCCTAGGTAGGATGCCCATTCCAAGGGCCGGTGCAGACTCGATGGGCCGAATGGCCTCTTTCTCCACTGCAATTCTGTGATAACTAAATCCTCCCCATCTCCGCTTTAAAAGGGGCACCCCTAAACTCCACCCCTCATTCTTGTTTCCCTCAGAAGAGGGAATACCCTTCATAATCCACCCTCATAAGCCCCCTCAGGTTTTTATATGTAAACAGACATAATAGGAGCAGAAGCAGGCCACTTGGCCCCTCCGAGTGCTCCACAATTTGATAAGATCATGCCTTATCTGTTTGTGTTTCTAATTCCACATTCTCATGCACTCCTGATGACCTTCGATTCCCTTGCCTAACAAAAATCTAACTAATTGCACCTTAAAAATATTCAATGACCCCGCCTCCATCGCCTTCTGAGGGAGAGAGTTCCAAAGTTACACCGCCCACTGAGAAAAAACATTCTCCTTAACTCTATCCTAAAAGTGTGACCCCTGATTTTAAAACAATGCCCCCTACTTCTGGACTCACTCACAAGAGGAAAGATAATTTTCACATCAATCTTCTGGTTTGCGACTCATCAGTTCCATGATCTCCTCATCATTCTCATCAAACCAATCTTGGTGTTTCCTGGTCGAGTGACCAAACATCTCTCCACAGTTAATTATGGAGGCCTTGAGGGCAGACCAGACACTGTGGACACTCTGCAGCTCTGGGTCACTGGCAGCCATCAGGTTGGCAGTGAAGCGCTGGCTGAATAGGGTTGCCTTTTCAGGGTCTTTGAATCCCTCAGCATTGATTTTCCTGCTGCACTGTTTCTGTTCTGTCACTGCTTTGGGGCTACATTGGTGTTGATCACAGAGCGGATCAGATGGTGCTCGGGCCAGCCCTCATTGGCTCCTGTCATGGCAGGGGTAATGGGCACGTCCCTGCGGTCCCTCTTAGACAATGACGTAGCTGAACAGGTGCCAGTGCTTGGAGTGAGGGTGTTGCCATGAGGCTTTCTACTTTTCTCTCTGAGAGAACAAGGTGTTTGTTATGAAAAGGCCGTGTTCTATTTTGTCAGGAACAGGGTACCATTGTATTGGTTTTTCGCAAACCCCCCTATCTGCCAGTTAAGACCGTGACGTTTCCAACGTGGGCAGCACGGTAGCATGGTGGTTAGCATAAATGCTTCACAGCTCCAGGGTCCCAGTTTCGATTCCCGGCTGGGTCACTGTCTGTGCGGAGTCTGCACGTCCTCCCCGTGTGTGCGTGGGTTTCCTCCGGGTGCTCCGGTTTCCTCCCACAGTCCAAAGATGTGCGGGTTAGGTGGATTGACCATGCTAAATTGCCCGTAGTGTCCTAAAAAGTAAGGTTAGGTGGGGGGGGGGGGGGGGGGGGGGGGGGTTGTTGGGTGGGTTACGGGTATCGGGTGGTACGTGGGTTTGAGTAGGACGATCATGGCTCGGCACAACATCGAGGGCCGAAGGGCCTGTTCTGTGCTGTACTGTTCTATGTTCTAACTCTGGCGTGGAAGTCATCAAGGAGGATCAGCTTGTTGCCCATTGGGATTTGGGCCAAGTAAGCGCATGCAAATAATCCTTACAGACTGAGTGGTGGGCTGCTGGTATGTAAATATTCTTTTCTAAGTTATCCAATTAAGGGGCAATTTAGTGTGGCCAATCCACCGACCCTTCACATCTTTGGATTGTAGGGGTGAGATCCACGCAGACACGGGGAGAATATGAAATGGGGCAGCAAGATGGCACAATTGTTAGCACTGCTGCCTCACAGCACTAGGGACCCGGGTTCGATTCCGACCTCGGGTGACTGGAGTTTGCACATTCTCCCCGTGTCTGCGTGGGTTTCCTCGAGGTGCTCACCGCACCACAGTCTAAAGATGTGTAGGTTTGGTGGATTGGCTGTGCTAAATTGCCACTAGGTGGGGTTATAAAGACAGGCTGGGGGATTCGGCCTAAGTCAGGTGCTCTGCCAGAGGGCCAGTGCAGACTCGATGGGCCGAATGGCCTCCTTCTGCACTGTAGCAATTCTATGATTCCACACGAACAGTGACGCGGGTCCGGGATTGAATCCAAGTCCTTAGCGCCGTGAGGCAGCAGTGCTAACCACCTTGCCGCCGCCCCCCCCCCAAGGGTACAAATGTTAGCAGGTTCTCTTTGTTTCTCACAGAGATGCCAGCCCATGATTTAAAATATCAGAGAGGGGAAATGCAGAAGAATGCTTTAGCCTTCACCAGTAGCATGGACTCTGTCCGCTGAATGTCGCTTCATGGCCAGGATTCTCCGACCCAGCGTAGGATCGGAGAATACCCGGGGGGAGGTGCGAATCCCGTCCCGCCGCCCCGACGCTGGCTTCCCTATTCTCCGGCGCCATTTTTCGGGCACCAGCGGGATTCCCGCCGCACCGGTGGCAATTCTCTGGGCCCCGATGGGCTGAGTGGCGGAGTTTTTCCCAGTCTCGCCGGCGTGGATTACTCACCTCACACATGGCGGGACCTGGAAGGTAAGTGTGCGGGGGCCGTCCTGGGGGTGCGGGCGGGGGATCCAACCACAGGCAGGGGGGCCACCGATCGGCGGGCGGGCTGGTTCCGTGGGGGCCTACTTTACTCCGCGCCGTGCCTCTGTAGGGTTCCGCCATATTGCCTGCGGGCCGGCGCGGAGAAGGGAACCCCCGCGAATGCGCAAAAATACGTCGGCCGTTCCATGCATGCGCGAACTCCTACGGGCCGTTCAGCGCCGACCGGAGCTTTGGCAACCACTCCGGCGCCAACCTAGTTCCCTCGGGGTCAATTCCTCACTTTCGGTGGCCATTGACGCTGGAGTGGTTGGCACCAATTTTCATGCCGGCGTGGGGACATGGCCCCATAACTGGAAATCCTGCCCATGACTTTAGTGTACCAAAGCATAATTTCAGTGTAAGATTGGATTTGAAATTCTCAGAGAAATGTAGACAAAACTGGAGGCTAGTTGCTAGACAGCATGCAAGACAAGTATTAGACACTCATCTGATCAATCAGCCTTGCACACCACCTACCCCGTCACAATTAACCTTCAAAATGAATAGTGTGCTTTAATATGCAATGAGAATCTCAATCAGCTGAGACAGTAAGCAGGTAAAATGTCAGAGAACATATCACACAACATTATTGTAATCATAACAAAACTAGCACATGCGGGGATTTTTGGGATGCATATTCTATTTGTGCCATTTTAGATTAAATTGATTTAGTTTAAATCAATATTGTGGTTGATTTTATATCTCTGAGCTATGCAGAGATGGCACACCAGCTTTTATTTATGCATGGGAACTTGATTTACGATGCTTTCAAATGTATGCTCTGCCATGCTTCCAGAGCTGATGCAGCCACCAGACAAGATAGGGGGTCATCTAGAGTGGCAACATTTGGAAAGAGTGGAAGGGACATAAAAAAAAAGTATTCATGAAACTACATTAGTAAACAACCACGTTTCAGCTGTGAGGCTGAAAGGCCCAGATCTACTCACATACATCCATGTATTCTGGCATACATAGATATTTCCATATATTTACATTAATCTTTCCCAAGATATATCACAATCCTCATACTGTTTACGTGGCAGTTTAACAAATGTGTACATCTAAATGACAATTCCAATACTTGATCAGTAAATAATATCAAAGACTGTAATTTCAATCTCACCCACGCTATCGTAATAATTATCGATTATATAAATTACAGATAAAATCATCAAGTAACTCTAGCAGGAAGACATTGTGTAATGTAATGTGCATCTCTTCTGGTAGCTATTCTGGGAAGCATAGAACAATGAGAATATTAAATCAGTGTCACAGTATTCTCCTTTCTTATGCCAAATAAATTTGTAATTATAAATGTAGAATTGTTATTTAAACTAATACACAGTATTTATTTTTGAATGTTAATGAGGGGCAGGGTAAACGCATATGACTGAAGGCCTGCCGAGGGCACTTGGTGATCTTGCCCTGGACCTGCAGGCTTCTAGCAACTAACTTCCAGCTTTGTTTTCTTTTCTCTGAGTCCTTACCCAGGTTTAGCTAACCAAGCACAATGAGCATCATTAGTAAACAGACTCTCATAATCCAACATAGAAAAATTAAACAATTGAACAGTTTATTGGGTTTAGCCAACGTCCTGGGATATTTTAAAATAACATTCAATTTCACTTGTATTGCAACTCTGGGTTCAGTAGGGCTGGAATTGATAAGCACAGCAGGGTAATTCTTGCAAGGCTACACTGCCACTGTGGAGTATCTGTTAACAGAAGTGGAGATGATGGTATATATCGTCACTATTAGTGTCCGGATCCAGCACATTGAGTGTGTGGTTTGATTCTTTAACCTGTGCTCCGATCCAGGGAGGTTCCATCCTGGGAGCATCACTTATAATGTGCCTGCAATCAAAGCAAAGTGTTTTATGGAAAGATAGCTAACACACAACGTATCTACAGAAAGATTAATGATTGTAACATGCCTTTCAGGGATTAGCAGCATGATGTCACTAGAAGGGAGGTTTGTCATGTACTCTAGTCTTAATTACATGTTTGTTTTTGCACAGAGCACACACACAGAGCTCAGCTGCTCATGTTTTCAAGCCTTCTACCTTTGTTCAAATGTTCTCATGTGCTTAGTCTCAATAAATGAACCAACACTGTGTTTATACAATCCCTTATGAGTGATTGATGTTTACATCAGTATACCAGCACAACAGAAACAAGAATTTTCTTGTGTCTACAGATCCCATCTGTGTTCCGGCCTTTGAACATAGCCTCGGGCTAATGACAGGAATGGCACCAGTCAATCCCATGATGACCGGGATTAGTTTACTGCGGCCTGCTGTTCCACCAGGATTACCAGTAATGAAAGAAATTATCCACTGTACAAGCTGTACTCTCTTTCCAGCCAACCCAAGTAAGTCTGCGAAACACTTCACTGTATAACTTGCATATGTCTTGCTAGGTTGGGGCAGAAGGGAACAAAGATTGAGAAATTGTAAACTGAAATAATTTTCAAAGTCACAGACAGATTGCCACTGTACGCTTATTTATAAATCTGAAGTGTCCTTATTTCGGAATGGTCAGTATTAGCATGGGGACTAACCGTTAGCTATTTACTGAAGTTGCCTTATACTCTATTGCATGATGTGGCTCATTCTAGTTATGCTTTCAGCTTAAGGTTTCTTCATTTTGTTCCTGATTAGACCTATTTCTAGTTGTAAGACTCTGTCCTCTTGTTTTTGATTGCTTCACTGGACAAAACATCTTCTCTGCATCTCTTATCAAATCCTTTTAATATTTTAACTACCTTGGTCAGATTGTACCTCGATCTTCTAAATTCAAGGGAAAACAAGCTAGTTTAAGCAACCTGTCTTCATGTAACCCTTCCAGCCCAGGCATCATTCTGTGCAGCACCTCTAATGATCTATCTTCTTCCTGAGGTGTGACAGAGCCATAGAGTCAAAGGGTTTTACAGCACAAAAAGAGGTCCTTTGGCCCATCGTGTCTGCCAGCCGTCAAGCACCTACCACTTCTCAACCCATTTTCCAGCACTTGGTCCGTAGCCTTGTGTGCTATGGTGTCTCAAGTGCTCATCTGACGCTCAATTTGAGCAAGGCCTGTGCAACTTAAGCATAATTTCATTGAGATAATGACCAACATTGCAATAGACTTTTTGATTGCTTTTAGACCTGACTCTTAACTTGTAATGATGTGGGGCCTTGGACCTCACAAATCTCTACAATTCCTGAGGTTCTCATCATTTAGAAATTACTTGGAGTTACCTTTCTTGGGTTCAAAGTGAATGATCTCAGACTTGATCACTCACGTAAATCTGTCCATGTTCTTTTGAATCGTCCTTCTATCATTTGCATAACTTCCTGCACTTCCTAACCTTTTATTTTTGAAAAAGAGACATGCTGTCAAAGCTTTTCATCTTGCACTCATCAGGACATTTCAAAAGTAATTTCCAACAGTAAAGCTGAAAAACAATTGATGCTGTATGAGAAGAGAATGCTGATTGGTTGGCAAGTGGCCTCTGATTGGTGGAAGCATTGCCTTGGAGAAAGCAGCATGAAACAATGAACTGCCCAACTTTGTTCAAATTCAAACCGGGCAGGTTGGCTCTGATTGGTCAAGGCATTGCAATGGGGAATGAACCAAGGAATAGCTGTCCCCGTGGTTTTGTTTAGTTGAAAAAGGTGCAATACGTTGACATGCTCCTTCTGTCTGTAAAGGACAGGGCTCTGCCTGTGAAAATATGTGGCATGTGGAAGTGCGTCACACTTTGAATCCAACTGACAATCTTAAATTGGTTTTCAGGCCCCTGTTCCTTTCAGTCAGAATGAATATATACACAAGAAAATTCACCCTCCCCTTTGATGCCCCACATCTTAAGAATGCAGGAAAGGCACTTGCGTAGCTCGAATCTGCTGGCAAATCTATCTGCCCAGTTACGACATGAGTGCCTTCCTGACTTGTTTTGACCCAGGCACCCACCTGTAGTATATGAATATCCTTGACCCTGAGATTTGCAATGTGGTCAGGGTATTCCTGGGAATTGGAACCCAATGGAACTGCAGAGTATTGTTGGCTTTTCCAATTATGATGGTTAAGCCAGGGGAGATGAAGCACATGTGTTTACATAGTGAGCCATTACGATCTGGAAAGCACTGTCTGAAAGATTGATGGGTAACTTTCAAAAGTGAATTGGATCTTTCAAATGGTAGGCACAACATGAGAGGCTGAATGGATTCCTGATCTGTGTAAATCTATGAATACAACATTTGTAAAAAAAGGAACAATCAGAGAAGGCTAAAATTTTGAGACTGGCACCTATCCCAGTAAGGATTTTGCCTCAATTTACTTTATCTCATAGAATCCCTACAGTGCAGAAAGAGGCCATTTGGCCCATCAAGTTTGCACAGACTCTTCAAAAGAACATCCTATCTAGGCCCAAGACCCCATCTTATTCTTACAACCCCACCCTGAACGGCAACTTAGCATGGCCAATCCACCTAACCTGCACACCTCTGGACTGCAGAACGAAATCGGAGCCCCGGAGGAGACCCATGTCGACATGGCAAGAATATGAAAAGGCCACGCAGACAGGCACCGAGGTCGGAATTGAACCCGGATCCCTGGCATTGTGGGGCAGCAGTGCTAACCACTATGCCACCGTGCCGCACTACATGAGGCTGGAATGTAGGTAGTAACCTAGGGCAGAATGTTCAGCATCTGTGGGCATTTTGACTCCAGACCATTTTCAAAAAATTACTGAGGGTAGTTCACAAAGTGTTAACTCCCAGGGAGAAATGAGAATGTGGAACTCACTGTCCATTGGAGTGGTTGAAGCATTAACATATATAAGCGGAATCTTGAAATATATGCAAGGAAGAAAGGGCCAGAGGTATATGTGGACAAGATGGAAAGAAGCATTTAAAGCTGGATGTTGGATCTTGGAGGTAGCAGCACTGGTCTCAAATCAGCATTGGATTCTCATTAATGTCATCGTCTCACTGCTGCTGGCAATAATTAGGTGTGTGATCAAACTTCATAACCAAGATGGTGTCCACTGTTTAAATGGATAAATAGGATAGAAAATAATTGGATTCATTAAAAGCAAGGGAGTGTCTGGGTGGAAATGCTATAATCAAAAGATAATATCGGAACAAAGATCAGAGTTCAAAAACTGGTGAAACATTCCGGGAACATTATTACCTAAAAGATATGAATGTGCAGGGCTTGGGAAGAAGGCTGTAAATGTAAATCGCTTATTGTCACGAGTAGGCTTCAAAGAAGTTACTGTGAAAAGCCCCTAGTCGCCACATTCCGGCGCCTGTCCGGGGAGGCTGGTACGGGAATCGAACCGTGCTGCTGGCCTGCTTGGTCTGCTTTAAAAGCTAGCGATTTAGCCGAGTGAGCTAAACCAGCCCCCTGGGGAGCAGTAGTAGGGATCCAATGCAGAGACAATGGGCCGAATGGCCTCCTTGGTGTAGTAACCATTCTGTGATTCTGCAAGTCAAAGGAGTTTCACGTATCAGCTCCTTCAGTCATCCGGGCAAAATGCCTTGTTACAGGGCTGTTGAAGCAATGCCATTTAATATAAATGTGCACAAGCTATCTTGTTCCTGAGAGCAAGTTAATTGAAATGCAAGACAAATTGGCCATTCTGAATGGTGCGCATTCTCATGTGCCACACCAGCTTTGAGACCAGGGGCGGCATTCTCCCCTACCCGACGTGACGGAGGGTCCCGGAGTAGGGGAGTGGCGCCAACCACTCAAGGGTCGGGCCTCCCCAAAGGTGGGGAATTCGCCCCACCTTTGGGGGCCAGCCCCGCGCCGGAGCGGTTAGCACCAGAAGACTGGCGCAAAAAACCGGCGCCCCCGGTGCGGGGCTGGATGAAAGGCTTTCGCCGGTCCGCGCATGCGCCGGCAGTGACGTCAGCGGCAGCTGGCTGCTGACGTCACTGCCGGCGCATACGCGATGCGGGGTTCTCTTCCGCTTCCGCCATGGCAGAGGCCATAGCAGCCGCGGAAGGAGAAAGAGTGCCGCCAGGGCCCGCAGTCTGAGCGGGGGGCCCCGATCGCGGGCCAGGCCACCGTGGGGGCACCCCCTGGGGTTCGATCGCCCCCCGCCCCCCCCAGGACCCCGGGGGCCTGCTCGCGCCGCTGATCCCGCCGTTCCAGAGGTGGTTTAAACCTCGACGGCGGGAGAGGCCTCCCAGCGGCGGGACTACGGCCCATCCGGGCCGGAGAATCACCGCAGGGGCCTCTCCGATCGGAGTGGCGAGATTCCTGCCCCCACCACTTCTCGGGTGGCGGAGAATCTCTGCCACGGCGGGGGCGGGATTTTAGGCGCCCCCAGGCGATTCTCCGACCCTGCTGGGGGTCGGAGAATTTCGCCCAATGGAAGCCATTGAGCACATTCCAGAGTTAAATTTTATCGTCCAACAGCAAGCCAATCCATGATGAACAGAACTGAGTGACGGCTGTGGGATCTGCCTGTTTATCTCTCCAGAACTGCCTGCCTTGTCTGAGACCAGTATTGTACAGTCAGATTGAAAAGAGAGGCGAATGCCGATGGGTTAGGGAGCTGCTGATTTGTAAAGTGAATTTTGCTCAGTGTCCTATCAATTACATTTTTTGTTTTGTTTAAGTCAATTACATTGTTCAGGTTTCTCAATTATATTGTTAAGGGACATCGGTGATGGTTGTTTGAACACATATAAATAGGGGTTAGCTGGGATACTGGGGGCGGGATTCCCCGTTGTTCGATGCCGCTTTCGTAATCGGCGATCGGGGGGAGAATCCACTCCGATGCCCAAATCGAGGCCGGCGCCGGTTTTCTCGCCGGTCAGCCATGGTTCGCCCCTCGGAAGTGGCGTAATTGCGTTGCGCACCGCACACCATTGCAACAACATTGATGCGTCATCAGCACGCCTTCCCGCGATGTTCCGCCCCCGATGGGTTGAGTTCCTGATGGATTGGGACACGTGTGGTCTCAGCAGTTGGGAACCCGATGTAGCAGCTGCGGACTGTGTCCAGCGCCGCCACACTCAGCCGGGATACATGCTGCTGGCCGGAGAGTGGCTTCTGAGCCAGAGAGTGGCTTCCGAAAGGACTGGGGGGGGACCGTTGGGGGGTGGGCAAGGAGTGGCCTGTATGGTCGTGGATGGGGGGGGGGTCCACGCATGGTCAGCGCATGTTGTACGATGCAACCGTTGCAGGTCGGCACCGTCGTAAAACGCCTGCAAATTCTCCACCTGAGCCGGCACTTGGCTGATGAAACATAGAATCCAGTCCTGGGTGTGTGTGAGGAGTGCTGAAATTGAACAATTCATTCAACATTGGACCATTGCAGATGTCAGAGCAGTCTTCTCAAAGGTCAACCCACGGAAAGCCACTGGCCCGGATGGGGTACCCAGACGAGCACTCCGGTCTTGCATGGATCAGCTGGCGGGGGTATTTGCAGACATTTTCAACCTCTCTTTACAACAATCTGATGTCCCTATCTGTTTCAAGAGGATGACCATCATTCCTATCCCAAAGAAAAGCCAAGCAGTGTGCCTTAATGACTATTGTCCAGTGGCTCTGACATCCATCATTATGAAGTGCTTTGAAAGGTTAGTCATGGCACAAATCAACTCCAGCCTCTCGGATTGCCTTGATCCACTACAGTTTGCCTATCGCTGGAACAGGTCCACAGCAGACGCCATCTCCATGGCTCTGCACTCAACCCTGGAACAACTAGATAACAAAGACACCTATGTCAGACTCCTATTGGTGACTACAACTCAGCCTTCAACATCATTATTCCTACAAAACTCATCTCCAAACTCCATGGCCTGCACTCGGCTCCTCCCTCTGTGACTGGATCCTGAACTTCCGAACCCTCAGGCCACAATCAGTAAGGATAGGCAATAACACCTCCTCCACAATCATCCTCAACACTGGTGCCCCACAAGGCTGTGTCCTCAGCCCCCTACTTGTGCACCTATGACTGTATGGCCCCTCCAACTCTATTTTCAAATTTGCTGATGACACCATCACAGTGGGTCGGATCTCAAACAATGACAGGACAGAGTACAAGAATGAGATAGAGAATCTGGTGAACTGGTGCGATGTCAATAATCTCTCCCTCAATGTGGACAAAACGAAGGAGATTGTCATCGACTTCAGGAAGCATGGTGGAGAACATGCCCTTGTCAACATCAATGGGAACGAAGTAGAAAGGGGTTTTTAGGTGTCCAAATCACCAACAACCTGTCCTGGTCCCCCCATGCCGACACTATAGTTAAGAAAGCCCACCAACGACTACTTTTTCAGAAGACGAAGGAAATTTGCATGCCACCAACCCTGACAAATTGAAATTGAAAATCGCTTATTGTCACGAGTAGGCTTCAATGAAGTTACTGTGACAAGTCGCCACATTCCAGCCCCGGGTAAGCGTTCTTCAAGGCAGCCTTCAGGACACTCAACAACGCAGAATTGCCGAGCAAAAACTTATAGCTAAGTTCCGCACGCATGAGTGCGGCTCAACCGGGATCTTGGATTCATGTCGCATTACATCCACTCCCCACCATCTGGTCTGGACTTGTAAAATTCCACCAACTGTTCTGGCTTGAGACAATTCACACCTCTTTAACCTGTGATTATCCCTCTCTCTGGATCTGTAATGATTTGATTACCTGCAAATTCATGCATTCCAAGCATTGTCCGGCATCTCTGACTTTGTCTATATAAATGTTTCTGGATCATACCTCTCCATTCACCTGAAGAAGTAGCTGCGCTCCGAAAGCTCGTGTTTGAAACAAACCTGTTAGACTTTAACCTGGTGTTATAAGACTTCTTACTTATATTCAATGCCTCAGCTAATAACAGCAAGTATCCCATATGCCTTCTGAACCACCTTATTTACCAGTCCTGCTGCATTCAAAGATCTATAGGCATGCACCCCAAGGTCTCCTGGTCCTCTGTACTTCCTGCCGTCCTTCTGTTGATTGTATATTCCCTTGCCTTGTTCATCCTCCCATAATGAGAGCCAACTTAGTACAGACTATATCATCAGAGAATGCAAAGTGTGAAGTCTCATTCATTTAGTCTGGTTTGTGTCACTATATCCACGTTAGGAATGTGTAAGACGCGGCTCAGAGCGCTGTGCTTGCTTTCAGATTAGAACAAACAGTTGAAATGAAAAAGCGGCATGGGAAATTCCCCTGACCTGATTCAGTCGAGTCTTGTGTTTTGTTGGGTCCACAGGTCTCCCGCCGCCAGCCACCCGCGATCGACCACCTGGCTGCAAGACCGTGTTTGTGGGGGGCTTGCCGGAAAACGCGGCGGAGGAAGTTATTCGCGAGGTTTTTGAGCAGTGCGGGGAAATTACGGCCATTCGCAAAAGCAAGAAGAACTTCTGCCACATACGCTTCGCTGAGGAGTTCATGGTGGACAAGGCTATCTACCTGTCAGGTGCACTGCTTCTATCTTTCTCCTCCTCTTCTTTCACTCTGTGACCATTGCTCCTGCTCCTGAGACAATACTGGGGTGGTAACTGAAAGGTGCTAAGAACTGACATTGGCATCCCTGAGAAATGTTATTATAATTAGCTAGAGACTTGTGACTGGAATTCCAAACATAGAAACTTGGAGCAGGAATAGGGCTATCTCCCCTTTGAGCCTGCTATACCTTCAATATTATCCTGACACAAACAACAGATAGAGCATAGAATCATAGAATTTACAATGCAGAAGGAGGCCATTCGGACCATCGAGTCTGCACCAGCCCTTGGAAAGCCCTCACCTACCCAGTATCCCTGTAACCCAGTAACCCCACCTAACCTTTTTGGACACTAAGAGCAATTTAGCACGGCCAATCCACCTAACCAGAATATCTTTGGACTGTAGGAGGAAACCGGAGCACCCGGAGGAAACCCACGCAGACACGGGGAGAACGTGCAGACTCCGCAAAGACAGTGATCCAAAGCCGGAATTGAACCCGGGTCCCTGGAGCTGTGAGACAGCCGTGCTAACCACTGTGCCACCGTGCCGCCCTTGAGCAGTTGAATAAATTATCCTTGTCTCTGCCAGGCTTACAAAGATGTTAAGTGGGGCTGGTTGGCCAACGCCAGTCAGGCAGGCCCTGTTGAGTGGGATAACAATTGAGAGACCAGAGGAGTGTTTTCAAGATAAGGTGGGTGAGGGCATCCCTCACAGGGCACAGGGGCATGATCAAGAGGAAGGTACTCATCCCTCCCGCCAGGATGCTGGCTGCCTCACCAACCACCTGCAGTAAAAGTCCAGAAACAACAGCAAGAGACTCTCAAGTGGTCATTAATTGGCCAGCTAAGGTTGGCCTCAGAGAAGGCCAACATCTACCCAGTCAGTGTTAAAATACCAATTGAGATGGGTAGACAACCGATATGGCACTCCCCGGCATCCCACCAAGTTTAAAACCCCTCCCCCGTCCAGCACCTGCCAGACTCCCTCCCGGGGAGTCCGAGAAATTCCTGTCAGATGGCCTGAATCTTTGGAAACTAGCTCCACTCACCTTCCCGATAGTGAAGTTGTCCAGTGGTTTCAATGCATCTCTGGGGCTTGAATCTCATGCCAGAGTTGGAAATTTGAAGATAAACTTGGGCAGCACAGTAGCATGGTGGTTAGCATAAATGCTTCACAGCTCCAGGGTCCCAGGTTCGATTCGCGGCTGGGTCACTGTCTGTGCGAAGTCTGCACATCCTCCCCGTGTGTGCGTGGGTTTCCTCCGGGTGCTCCGGTTTCCTCCCACAGTCCAAAGATGTGCGGGTTAGGTGGATTGGCCATGCTAAATTGCCCTTAGTGTCCTAAAAAAAATAAGGTTAATGGGGGTTGTTGGGTTACTGGGATAGGTATACGTGGGCTTGAGTAGGGTGATCATTGCTCGGCACAACATCGAGGGCCGAAGGGCCTGTTCTGTGCTGTACTGTCCTTAAAAAAAACTACTTCCATGTCCCGTTTCTCCCTGTATCATGATACTGCTGGGACGCGGGACTTTCCCAGGGCCCAGGCCTATGTGGGCAGGACACGGGTCCGACATACCCAGTGGCAGGTGCGAGTTGGAAATGGAGTTGGGTAGGGTCCAGATGGGCACGTTAAAAGACTTGTCTTTGTTTCCAAAGAACCTTGGCCACGTGCTCTCACTGCAACCTGCAGCTGATCTCTAAACAGTGAAACCTTCTGATCCCTTTAACCACCTCACCCTCACCTTTATCTCCTCACATCAATCCCTCAGCCTCTTTACCTTCTTCATTCTCACTTTCAACCCTTACCTTCACCTCCTCATACTCACTCCCTCACCACCCTCACCTCTCACCAACCTCCTCCTCACTCACCACCTGCCTCCTCACTACCATCACCCTCATCTCCTTCCGCCTTACTTCCCCCTCCCTTAAACCTCCTGACTCTCCTCCATTATCCACTTTATGAACAATTCTTGCAAATATTATTGGAAGCCATTGAATAGCCCATAAACCCTCCAAGGAATCAAATAGACCCTTCAAAGCAGCTGTGTAACTAAAATCAAGTATTTGTAACCAGGAGCCTTTGACTCTCCCCAGGTAAACAAGCATGCTTCTTAACTGCTATCTCACCAGATGTCCAGACTGAGTACAGAAAAACAATGGGAAAATTAAACATTTATATTTGGTTCTCATACATTGCTATTCTTTCAATAATGCGAAATGAGCTGTATCTTTTATCCATTAGTGGAACCTTTGTTAACTCATTGAAAGAATATTCCACATTTACAATGTTGACCTTTTACTTCACAGTTTGCCAGTTGGCAGAAATAACAATCTGGCAAGCATATCGTTTACTGGGTACTTACAGCTTCCAATCACAGTGCTGTCTCACCCGAATGAACACAGATACTCATATCAACAGCATTTCACGATGAACCATAAAGGCGGCGAAACCTTTTTAATTACCTTTTGCACTCTTCCTGCCTTCAACCCATGGTTCACGCTCCATGCAATTGGTGCAAAACATGGCAGCTGCTAAAGTCCGGCCACATCCATGAAAATATTAAAAGTGTACTAGAGCCTGGCTCTTAATGATTTCATAAAACTGTCAATTGCACGGTTAATAGGAATGGATGGACTCTGGGATTGATTCCCTCCCCTACTCTTATGAAAATGCCTGAGGGCAGAATTGGAGGCAGAATATCTGGGCTTGCTGCTCTGACTGCCTTCAGAGACTGTGAACGTACAGTTCATTGTGTCAGAATAACTGTGAAGTTGTTTCCATATTATACACTGGTTTAAATGAAGAAAGAGAGCACCCAAGTGAAATTAAGGTGAGCGGACGTGCAAGAAAGAGGGTGACCAGAGCTGGATCCAGCTATATACAGCCTCACTCATCCCATACTTTGGCATGCTAACAACTCCAGACGACTAACTATCGTCATTCCAGATAACCTGGACAGAAGTAACACTAAAACTAAGACGTAGCATTTTTCACAATCATCAAATCGCAAAGTGCTTTGCAGCCAATGCAATACTTTAAAGTGTAGCAACTGTTGTAATATAGGAAACACGGTTGACAATTGACACACAGTAAACTACCAGAAGCAGTAACATGATCTTAACCAGATAATCTGGGATTTTCCTGTGTTGTTGATTGAGGGATAAACATTAGCAAGGACACTAGGCATAAGGCCCCTTTTTGAAATAGTGCCATGGGGGGGCTGGATTCTCTCGCAGCAGCGTGTTTCTTGGACGTGCGCCATTTACTGGTGGCGAGATTCTATTTTCCCACTGCTTGTCAGTGGCATTTCTCATTGTAACCACCCCACGCTGCCAGTGTCTGCTGCTGGCGGGAAAAGTGAATCTCAAAGGCTGGAGAATTCCAGCCGGGAACTTTTACACCCACCTGTGAGGGCAAATGGAGCCTCTATAAAACGAAAGACAGCACCTCTGGCAATGCAGCACTCCCTCAGCACTGCACTGGACCGTCAACCCAGATTTCCATGCTCAAGCCCTGGAGTGGGACTTGAACCCACAAACCTTGTAATTCAGAGGCAAGACTGCTACCGAAGCTCTAATTGGGCTAGGGAATCTAACCAAAATAACCTATCCAAGAAGGCACAAGTTAGACAAAATTAGACAAAAAAAATTCAAAATAAACCCACCATTACTTAAGAAAAGTACTTAAATTTCTATCACATTGTTCATAATTTCAGAATGTCCCAAAACAGATTGCAGCAAAGGAATTGTCTCTGAAGTGTGGTCATACACTGTTGGATTGTTACTCTGCATCTATTCTGACATTAGAAGTTGAATTGTCATGGTCCTCAGGGGCTGAACTTTATTTACACAGCTACTGTGAAGAGTCTATTTGTTATTTGGGGGTCTTACGGCATCTTAAATGGCTTCCAACTGTTATCTAGGACGTCTAAGTCCTGGCAAACCAAGCACCTGGAAGTAGTGATTGTACAGTTGCAGGTGTAATTTCCCACACTAGAGTTAAACATTCATCATGAACAGCTCTGGTTTAGTTTGATTTTTAAGGATGTGTGCTCACTTTCAGGCTATCGCATGCGGTTGGGATCGAGCACTGACAAGAAGGACACAGGCCGCCTACATGTGGACTTTGCTCAAGCCAGAGATGATTTCTATGAGTGGGAGTGTACGCAGCGGATGTTTGCGCGGGAGGAACGCCACCGGCGCATGTTGGTAGATGAACATCTGCGGCCACCCTCCCCTGCACCAATTGTACACTACTCCGAGCACGAAGCCAGCCTAATGGCAGAGAAACTCAAAGGTACTCCCGAATCTACCATGTTGAAACCGTGTTAAACTGGGCTGTGCAGGGACTGCATGTATTCCATCCTAACTTCATCTATTATCAGTATCTTTACCAGATGTCAAGTGAAGTTATTATTGCACAGCTGAGAGAACAGCCTTAAAAACATTTCTCCTAAACAACGTGAATGTCTAACGTACTGCAGACATCAATCAGACACACTTGATTTCAGGAGTTCTGCTCAAGCATGTGACTTCTATGGAATTGCTTTTGACCATGCATAATGTTTAGCAGATGTTGATGTTCCTGAATTTCAAAAGATGTATGTGGACAGTTCCTTTTTTCCACTGAGCACACACACATATGTATGCACTTATACACACATTTACACTGTTCCACATGCACACACACAGCTACACATTCACATACATGCACACAACCAAACATACACATTCAGCCACACATACACCCACACACTGTGACACACACACTCACACATACATGTACGCATACACATATACACAGTCACACATAGTCACACATTTGCTCATGCACACACAGTCATTACACTCATACACAGTCACATATGGACATACACATAAATGCATGAGGATCCGCATGTGCACACACAGTCACACAAGTATACACACAATCCCTATAGGAACATGTGGTGCCACATTTACACACATGGTTTAACAATCCCACAAAAATACAGTTATACATACAAACTCATAGACTGACATAGATTCCCACACATTCACACATACATTCACACCAACACATACATACATAAGGTTCCACCAACACACAGACAAACACATATACACACAGTCCCACATGTACACATATAGTTTAACAATCACATACATGCAGTCACACGCATATCCACTGACAAGAAAATCCACATTTATAAACGTGTCTATACACAAACACACATTCAGTCCGCATACGCACCTGTGTGTATAAAATAGATAGAGGGGGGGTGAGATGAAGTTTGTGAATGATTCCAGTCTCGGGAGTGATATATTTGCTTCAGTTTTAGGTTCAGTGCCAACAGTGAACAACCCAGAGTCACAAACTGTGCAGCAAATAACAGAAAAATGTTGCTCCAATAACATGCCTCAATCCCAAATTCAAGACAGCACTCCTACTGCATCAGCGACATGTCAGTTTAGCAATAGTTATTAGGTTAACAACGTGTACTGCTTTTAAACTATTGATACCGAATTCAGCTGTTACGCAATGCAAGTGGCCCAAGCAAGGGAGAGATCTATGTTCCTGGCGGGTGATCTGGGTTGGGTCAGTTATCCTGTTTCTCTGATGATAATACCGCTTGTTCACTGAAAAATACATCAGAAGTTACTGAGATGAATCATTATCTACACTGCAGTTCTTGCAAAAACATCCCCATCTAACCTTATTGGACAATTAGGGGCAATTTATTGTGGCCAATCCACCTAACCTGCACATCTTTGGTACGTGGGAGGAAACCAGAGCACCTGGCGGAAACTCACACGGACACAGGGAGAAAGTGCCATCTTCACATAGACAGTCACCCGAGGCCGGAATTGAACCCGGGTCCCTGGAGCTGTGAGGAACTCACCAAGGTTAGACAGCACCTTCCAAACCCATGACCACTACCATTTAGAAGGACAAGAGCAGCAGATACCTGGGAACGCCAACCACCTGGAAGTTCCCTTCCAAGTCACTCACCACCCTGGATTGATAATATATGGCCATTCCTTCACTGTCGCTAGGGCAACATTCTGGAACTCCCTACCTAACAGCACAGCTGATGTACCTACACCGCAAGGACTGCAGCGGTTCAAGAAGGCAACTAGGGATGGGCAATAAATGCTGGCCTAACCAGCGACGCCCACATCCCATAAATTAGTTTGCAAAAAATAAATCACATTGAGAACCTTTCCAATCACAATGGTACAAGGAGGGCTTTGCAACAATTGAAAAGATACAGATGAGAACAATCAGAAATTTTGAGTGAATGGACGAATTGGATCAGGTGGAGTGATTATATCAAATGGGTATGCTCGCTGTGATAATGAAAAGTGGGAGAAGTTTGTTTTGTTTCAATTCTAAAAGAACTAGATATTTTAGATCATGACAAGTTATTACACCTTGCTCCCTTCATGACCTGCCCCCTTCAGGCCCTGCTACCTTCAGGCCTTGCCCCTTGACCCTACCCCTTGGCATTGGCCTGCCACGCCCCTGACTACCCAGGGGCTACAATGACCTCTGAGTTCCTCCCCCCCCCCCCCCCCCCCCCCCCAGCTTTGTGGTCATTGCGTCTAGTAGTGATTGGCGTTGGCCTCACATTGCGCCAGCGGGTGAGCCAGGAGAATCCTGGGCGGCACGGTGGCACTGTGCTTAGCACTGATGCCTCACAGTGCCAAGGACCGGGTTCAATTTTGACCTCTGGTAACTGCCTGTGCTGAGTTTGCACATTCTCCCCGTGTCTGTGTGGGTTTCCTTTGCATGCTCTGGTTTCCTCCCACAGTCCAAAGATGTGCAGATTAGATGGATTGGCCACTTAGAGTGGGGTTGCAGGAATCGGACAGGGGATTGGGCTTTGGTAGTGTGGTCATTCAAATGATCGGTGCTCAATCAATGGGCTGAATGGCCTTCTTCTGCACTGTAGAAATTCTATGATTCTATGAATTTAGCATAAAGCCAATTCTGAATATCTAAATGTGAATTTTGAGATGCTAATCTGGCTCATGTCCAGCCACTCTGCTGGGATGGCCCAAGAACATCGTGTGCTGTTTAGCGCCCGACGCAAATTCTGTTTCAGGGCTCTCCAGCTATTTTCTGAACATAATGGATTTGCAGCGGGCGAGAAATCCCCTGGAAGATTTCAGTGATTTTCCTTTCCCTCTATTGAAGAGTTGTATTCAGAACCAAAAAGAACCAAAATAAATGCACCTTTGTCTGACTGAAAGGTATTACTTTTTCCTCTCCTGGAATATCAGCACTCCAGAAGCCTCTATTTTATTGCTGTATCTCTTCAGAGAAAAGGATCTCAATCTCATTGGTATCTTCCACTTCATGGATCTTGCCACCTTTTAAAGGCATCTCTTCTTTTTCATTCTGTACAAATTACTTGCTGCGGCCTGAAAATGACCCTTCCAACTGCAGAAATGACATCCGCCCGATTTCTCTCGCCATACTCCACTGAGTTAAAGTCCACCAGGTTTGTTTCAAACACTAGCTTTCGGAGCACTGCTCCTTCCTCAGGTGAATGAAGAGGTATGTTCCAGAAACATATATATAGACAAATTCAAAGATGCAAGGCAATGCTTACAATGCGAGCATTTGCAGGTAATTAAGTCTTTACAGATTGAGAGATAGGGATAACCCCAGAAAAAAGGTGCAAATTGTCTCTAGCAAGGACAGTTGGTAGGATTTTGCAAGCCCAGGCCAGATGGTGGGGGGTGAATGTAAAGCGACATGAATCCCAGGTCCCGTTTGAGGCCGCACCCATGTGTGCGGAACTTGGCTATAAGTTTCTGCTTGGTGATTCTGCGTTGTTGCGCGTCCTGAAGGCCGCCTTGGAGAACGCTTACCTGGAGATCAGAGGCTGAATGCCCTTGACTGCTGACGTGCTACCCAACTGGAAGGGAACATTCCTGCCTGGTGATTGTCGCGCGATGTCCGTTCATTCGTTGTCGCAGCGTCTGCATGGTCTCGCCAATGTATCACACTTCGGGACATCCTTTCCTGCAGCGTATGAGATAGACAACGTTGGCCGAGTCGCACGAGTATATACCGCGTACCTGGTGGGTGGTGTTCTCACGTGTAATGGTGGTATCCATTCCGACGATCTGGCACGTCTTGTAGAGATTGCCATGGCAGGGTTGTGTGGTGTCGTGGTCTCTGTTCTGAAGGCTGGGTAGTTTTGTTGCAAACAATGGTTTGTTTGAGGTTGCACGGTTGTTTGAAGGCAAGTAGTGGGGGTGTGGGGATGACTTTGGCAAGATGTCATCTTCATCGATGACGTGTTGAAGGCTGTAAAGAAGATGCCGTAGTTTCTCCGCTCCGGGAAGGTACTGGACGACGAAGGGTACTCTGTCAGTTGTGTTCCGTGTTTATCTTCTGAGGAGGTCGGTGCGGTTTTTTTGCTGTGGCGCGTTGGAACTGTCGCGCGCCATATCCCGTTCGTACGAGGGCATCATTCAGCGTCTGTAGATGTCTGTTACACTCCTCCTCGTCTGAGCAGATCCTGTGTATACGGAGGGCTTGTCCATAGGGGATAGCTTCTTTAATGTGTTTGGGGTGGAAGCTGGAGAAGTGGAGCATCGTGAGGTTATCCGTGGGCTTGCGGTAAAGCAAAGTGCTGAGGTGATTGTCCTTGATGGAGGTGAGTGTGTCCAAGAATGCAACTCATTTTGGAGAGTAGTCCATGGTGAGTCTGATGGTGGGATGGAACTTATTAATGTCATCGTGTAGTCGTTTCAGTGATTCTTCACCGTGGGTCCAAAGGAAAAAAATGTCATTGATGTATCTGGTGTATAGCATCGGTTGAAGGTCCTGTGCGGTGAGGAGGTCTTGTTCAAACTTGTGCGTGAAGATGTTGGCATATTGAGGTGTGAATTTAGACCCCATGGCTGTTCCATGCGTCTGGATGAAGAATTTGTTGTCGAAGGTGAAGACGTTGTGATCCAGAATGAAGCGGATGAGTTGCAGAATTGCGTCTGGAGATTGGCAGTTGTCGGTATTGAGTACTGAGGCTGTTGCAGCAATGCCGTCGTCATGGAGGATGCTGGTGTAGAGTGCCGAGACATCTATTGTGACGAGGAATGTTCCTGGTTCAACTGGTCCATGGGTGCTGAGTTTCTGTAGGAAGTCCGTCGTGTCGCGACAGAAGCTGGGCGTACCTTGCACAATGGGTTTCAAGATGCCCTCGATGTAGCCAGAGAGGTTCTCACATAGGGTCCCATTGCCTGAAATGCTAGGACGGCCTGGTGTGTTGGCCTTGTGTATTTGCGGGAGGCAGTAGAGATCTCCAACGTGGGGAGTACGTGGGATGAGAGCTCGTAGGGTGCTCTGAAGGTCTTGATCAGTCTCTTCATTCACCTGAGGAAGGAGCAGTGCTCCGAAAGCTAGTGATTTGAAACAAACCTGTTGGACTTTAACCTGGTGTTGTAAGACTTCTTACTGTGCTCACCCCAGTCCAACGCCGGCATCTTCCACATCACACTCCACTGAGTCAGTCATTTTTGGGATATGATTCTTCCTGTCACCCGGAATCACTGACCAGTTTCGCTTTCTGACCTCAGCTATCCTGATCAGTTGAAAGGCCTTTGTTAAGGTTAAATCATCCAGTGATCTAACAGTGCTTCATCCAAGGCTCTCATTGACTTTGGGTATGCTTATTAAAGTTCACTGCTCGATAATCGTATTCTTTCGCAGATTGAAGGAGGCATCAAGTGCTTTCACTAATTCCATTGTACATAGCTTTTTCTTTGTCAACCTTTGCCTGGCAAGGCTAATGATCGCAGAGCCACCCACTGTGCATAAACCTGCTCGGCTTTGTCGCGAGGTCTGGTGTGCTGTGACATTTGACAAATCCTTGGTGCAAATTCAACGACACTTCTGTCTCATTGAGACCTGCAGCCTGCTGGAAGCCTACTGGTAATGACAGAGACTTTTCTATGCTTGCACTTCTGCTCCCTGCCAGTATGGAATATTCTTGGTCAGCTGCCCACAATGGCGAAACCCCATTGACCGGCTGGCGAGGCGGAGAATCCCGCCGCTGGCGGAGAATCCCACTGCCGGCGGGGGCGCGCAGCACCAGAAATCTGGTATGGTGGGACAGAGAATCCCGCCCAGAATATTTACAGAATCTGCTGAGGTAAGAAAAACATTAACTTTGATTTGACAACTATCTTACATGAGCTTCAGCTTGTCATGAGGTCTAAAAGAGAATGTACGATCATGAGACATTGTGACACTCCCTATGATGAGGTATACGGTGTCTCATTAGCATAACTCACAGTTAGCGTTAACCCTGTATTCTACAGAACCAAGTGTAGCTTCTGGAAGGATGTAAATATTTCTTCTTTGGGAGGGTAGACTGCATTCCCTCTCTTGCCATGCAGCATATCACAGACCTTTGCCTTTTGGTTCCCCCTCCTCTGTCCCTTTTCTCTGCCTCCGGACTTGCTTAAAACCCGCTAAATCTTTTAACTTTCGCCAGTTCTCCCATCAGGTCATCGAGTTAAAACATTAATTCTGTCTCCCTCTCCACAGATACTGCCAGTGCCTCAGTCCATTTCGAGCAGTTTCTCCTTTTACCCCACTTTTCAGTATTTGCCCCGGGCATCAAGGAATGCAAAAAGAACGATGAGTGTCCGTGCTTTGTGGCTCCACTTTGTAGCAAGCACTGAAATCTCTGGCTTTCACAGGTCTTGTTGCAGCACAGACAGGACCAGGTTAAATGGGCAGGAACAATCTGCACTTGTTGCAATTGCTGGCATTGAAATGGAATTGGAAGAGACGTTGCAGTAAGTGAAGATTACCCTGTACCTACCGACCTCCAATTGCTCCCCAGTCAAAATATCATGGGCATCGATGGGAGAATGTGTTGCTGCTTTGTTCATATACTATTCACATGTGTCATTATTGTCTTAAAAACCGCGTACACTGTTGCGACCACTGTTGCGAGCCATTAAAAGAGTGTAACTGTCTCATTTCGCAGCCTCCTTTCGCCCCGTTGCAGAGTGTTTGCTGTAACGATTCCTACAGTGGGCTTAATATAAGTATATTGGTGTGCTGTTTATTTCCCCGGTGGGTCTGGGAATGAAGAGTGCAAGCTGTTTGATGATCTACACAACGGCAGTGTCTGATTTCCATGCTAATGGAATGGGACCATGCACTGATGCAGTTCAATTTCCCCAGCCATTGAATGGGACTCTGTGTGATTGTGGCGTCTGATTTCCCCGGTGGTCCATCTGTTTTCTCCCCATCGTGTTTGATTTCCTCTCGACCCATCCACTGCCCATCCACTAATTCTGGAAGTTTTTCCATCAGCAGCTTCTTGCTTCTGCAGATTCCTCCTGTAACCAAATAATTATTCGGCAATGTGAGCGTATTTAATGAAATGATACAGACATCACAATAAAAAGAGAAGACAGAATTACAATGAGGACATAGGTATTGAGACATGACTTAAAGGCGATGTGAAATAGGGATTGCTGTAGATAATTGAATAATTTGCAGAAAGACAAGAAGATGTATCATACAATTAAATTACTCATAGTAATATCAAGAACCTTTTTGGTATGGTCTTGCGTAAAACAGGAATTCTTTTCAAAATGTGCTCTTTCAAGAGATCTGGCAGTAGCTGGCAAGGCCGGAATTTGTTACTCATCCCTTGTTGCCCTTCAGAACAGTTATGAGTTAAGAATCAACCACGTTGCTGTGGGTCTGGACTCGCATGGAGAGCAGGCCAGGTATGGAAGGCAGATTTCCTTCACTGAAGGTCATTGGTGATCTCAATGAGTTTATACCACAATCAATGATAGTCTCATAGTCACTAAAACTGAGACTCGCGTTCAATTCCAGATTATGTTTTCATTCATTAAATGAATTTAAATTTCACCAACTGCATGGTGAGTTTTGAACCCGTGTCAAAGGGACAGAGGAAACGGGGACAGCAGTGGGCCATTTGGCCTCTCGAACCTGCTGTCCCATTCAATTCGATCGTCCTGATCGCCTCCCTGAACACCACTTTTCTGCACTAACCTATATCTCTTGATATTTTAACTAAATAAAAAATGAAAATCGCTTATTGTCACAAGTAGGCTTCAAATTAAGTTACTGTGAAAAGCCCCTAGTCGCCACATTCTGGCGCCTGTCCGGGGAGGCTGGTACGGGAATTGAACCGTGCTGCTGGCCTGCTTGGTCTGCTTTCAAAGCCAGCGATTTAGCCCTGTGCTAAACCAGCCCCTTACAAAGAGGTGCGATGCATTGGCCATACTATCTATGAACCCAGTGGTCTCTGTCTTAAGCATACTCAATGACTGAGCTTCCACAGCCCTCTGGGATAAGAGATTCTCCGCCCTCTGAATGAAGAAATTCCTCCTCATCTCAGTCCTAAATGGCCAAACTCTTATTTTGAGACTGTGTGCCCTGGTTCTAAATTCCCCTCCTAATCAGGGGAAACATTCTTCCTGTACCTATCCAATAGAGCCCTGAAAGAATCCTGTATGTTTTTTAAAACTTTGAATGTGCCCCAGAGCCTGGGCCTCTGGGTTGCCAGGCCAGGGACATTACCACCACACCATTTCCTCTCTCCGATGGAGGTTCCCACATTACAATGATAATGGTTCTTGGCTTCAAATCTGAACAGAGATCTTGAAGTTCTTACAAAGGGAAACGGTCACCGAGGATGGAGTAAAGGGGCGGCATGGTAGCACAGTGAGTAGCACTGTTGCTTCAGAGCACCAGAGTACCAGGTTCGATTCCTGGCTTGGGTCACTGCCTGTGTGGAGTCTTCACGTTCTCCCCGTGTCTGCGTGGGTTTCCTCCAGGTGCTCTGGTTTCCTCCCACAAGTCTCAAAGGACGTGCTGTTAGGTCATTTGGACATTCTGAATTCTGCCTCTGTGCACCCGAACAGGTGCCAGAATGTGGCGACTAGGGGCTTTTCACAGTAACTTCATTGCAGTGTAATTGTAAGCCTACTTGTGACAATAAAGATTATTATTATTAAATGAGAGGTGAATGAAATGGTAAAGTCGCCATAGTCCCAGATGACCATAGACTACTTTTTCCTTTGAGGGAGAGAGCTGAGGGTGATTTAACCTGAAGGTTGCCACACCTCAGGCGAGAGGTAAGGTTGAGAAGGCGGCACCTTCATGAATAACCTCAGCCGGTACAGGAATTGAACCCATGCTGTGGGCCTCGCTGTGCAGCACAAACCAGATGTCCAGCCAACTGAGCTAAACTGGTCCCAGTGAATGAAATACAATGACAGTAATCCAGCTAAGAATCACTTATGCTCTATTGCAGAGATTAAAACGTAAGACTCAAAATAATAAACTTTTTTTTTGGTGTGGAGAGCATGAAATCAAGATAGGATGGGAAGGACTTTGAGGTGGAATTAATTTCCAGACTCCAGGATGGCATGATGGTGCAATGGTTAACACTGCTGCCTCATGGCACTGAGAACCTGCTTCGGGTCACTGTCAGTGTGGAGTTTGCACATTCTTCCTGTGTCTGCGTGGGTCTCACCCCACACCCCAAAGATGTGCAGTGTCGGTGAATTGGCCACACTATATTGCCCCTTAATGGAATTTCTGTAATTCCAAAATCCAGAGAGATATCCAATGGGAATCCTCTCAGGCAATGAAAATTGTTTGCGCAGTGGTTACCCTGATTATTGGATTATTTTGTACAGTTCTCCTGACATAATTAGAACAGCACGCTGTGGGTTACCATTGAGCAGATACTGAACTGAACTAGCCATATAAATACTCAGCAGATGAGAGCAGATCAGAGGCTAGAAATCCTACGATGAGTAACTCACCACCTGACTCTCCAAAGTTTGTCCACCATCTACACAGCACAAGTCAGGAGTGTGATGGAATACTCTCCACTAGCCTGGATGAGTGCAACTCCAATGACACTCAGGAAGCTTGAAGCACAGTGGCACAGTGGTTAGCACTGTGTTTTTACACTCTTTTCTTTTATCAGTATATCTGAATACTGATTCCTGGATATTTCATTTGCCCTACACATTTCAATTACATCTTCCAATTTTAAATCTTTTTGCCGTAATAAACATTCTCTTAGCTTTTCATCTTTGATGCCAAAAATGATTTGATCCCTAATCATTGAGTCTGAAAGGATTGAGAAGTTGCAGGTTTGTGACTTTAATCTTAAATCAGTAATGAAGCAATCTACGGATTCTCCATCTTTCTGCACTCTCGTTTTAAAGACAAATCGCTCATAAGTTTCATTAATTTGAGCTTTGCAATGAAGGTCAAATTTTTCAATCACTACACTAAATTTATTTTTATCATTTTCCGTGGAGAATTGGAAGGAGTTATATAGTTCAATAGCCTGTGGTCCAGCCATTGTTAAAAATAACACAAGTTTTCTGTTATCACTAGCTGTATCTAAAACTGAGGCAGAGAGGTACAGTTGAAATTGCTGCTTGAAAATTTTCCACTTAACAATCAATTTTGCCAGAAGTCCAAAACTGTTTCAGAGTCTGCAGTTTCTCCATGAGGTCTCGACTTGTCTGTTTGAGTTGACGTAACAGGACTGGAAGCAGTCTTGCCATCAAAGTCTGAGCACATGTTGTTTTTCTTTCTTCTTCGATTCTAATTTTAGCTAAATTACTTCTGTAATTACCTGGTATCATGTGATGTTCCTTGTATAGTTCTCCAAGATAGCTAAAAGTCGTAGTGTTTACAAAGAACATCAAGCTATATATTTAAAGCAAAGCTAGTTTATTTTACACTACTTTGAATGGTTCACACACTCCACTGAGTAATAGCTAACAAAATAACAGTCTTGAATCTATATTACAATAATCTATTATGTCTCTCCAGCACAACCAACACTCTATTTCAACCTCACACTATCTTTCTCCATAAGCTGCACCCAGAATGCTTAGAGATGCAGCCTTTTATAAGGCTACTCAGTGATGCCATCTAGTGTTGAGATACATGAACATCATCTTATTAACCCTTTACTCTCCTTAGATTATACATATCATTACAGCCCCTTCCCTTGGAGAGATTCCTTGCGCTCGGTGTTGATTGGTTGTTCAGACTATGTGACCCTTAGTCAGTGAGGCTGATCTTAATGTGCCAACCACATTGGATCCTCACTGTCTTCAGGTGATGCCCCGGAGGACTGGAGAATAGCCAATGTTGTTCCTTTGTTTAAGAAGGGTAACAAGGATAATCCAGGGAACTACAGGCCAGTGAGCCTTACGTCAGTGGTAGGGAAATTACTGGAGAGAATTCTTCGAGACAGGATCTATTCCCATTTGTAAGCAAGTGGTCTTATTAGCGAGAGGCAGCACTTTGTGAAGGGGAAGTCGTGTCTCACTAACTTGATAGAGTTTTTTGAGGAGGTCACAAAGATGATTAATGCAGGTAGGGCAGTGGATGTTGTCTATATGGACATCAGTAAGGCCTTTGACAACGTCCCTCATGGTACAAAAGGTGAAGTCACACAGGTTCAGAGATGAGCTGGCAAGATGGATACAGAACTGGCTAGGTCATAGAAGGCAGAGAGTAGCAGTGGAAAGGTGCTTTTCTAATTGGAGGGCTGTGACTAGTGGTGTTCCGCAAGGATCAGTGCTGGGACCTTCGCTGTTCGTCGTATATATAAATGATTTGGAGGAAAATGTAACTGGTCTGATTAGTAAGTTTGCGGACGACACAAAGGTTGGTGGAATTGCGGAACAGCGATGAGGACAGTCAGAGGATACAGCAGGATTTAGATCGTTTGGAGACTTGGGCGGAGAGATGGCAGATGGAGTTTAATCCGGACAAATATGAGTTAATGCATTTTGGAAGGTCAAACACAGGTAGGGAATATACAGTGAATGGTAGAACCCTCAAGAGTATTAACAGTCTGAGAGATCTTGGTGTACAGGTCCACAGGTCACTGAAAGGAGCAACACAGGTGGAGAAGGTAGTCAAGAAGGCATACGGCATGCTTGCCTTCATTGGCCGGGGCATTGAGTATAAGAATAGACAAGTCATGTTGCAGCTGTATAGAACCTTAGGTAGGCCACACTTGAAGTATAGTGTTCAATTCTGGTTGCCACACTATCAAAAGGATGTGGAGGCTTTCAAGAGGGTGCAGAAGAGATTTACCAGGATGTTACCTGGTATGGAGGGCGTTAGCTATGAGGAGAGGTTGAATAAACTTGGTTTGTTTGCACTGGAACAAAGGAGGTTGAGGGGCAACCTGATAGAGGTCTACAAAATTATAAAATGAAATGAAATGAAATTAAAATCGCTTATTGTCACAAGTAGGCTTTAAATGAAGTTACTGTGAAAAGCCCCTAGCCGCCACATTCCGGCACCTGTTCAGAGAGGCTGGTATGAGCGGCATAGACAGAGTGGATAGTCAGAGACCTTTTCCCAGGGTAGAGGGGTCAATTACTAGGGGGCATAGGTTTAAGGTGCGAGGGGCAAGGTTTAGAGTAGATGTATGAGGCAAGTTTCTTACACAGAGGGTAGTGGGTGCCTGGAACTCGCTGCCAGAGGAGGTGGTGGAAACAGATATGATAGTGACGTTTAAGGAGCATCTTGACAAATACATGAATAGGATGGGATTGGAGGGATACGGACCACGGAAGAGTAGAAGATTTTAGTTTAGACGGGCAGCATGGTCGGCGCAGGCCTGGAGGGCAGAACGGCCTGTTCCTGTGCTGTACTTTCCTTTGTTCTTTATTCCTCTCCCTTTAACTCCTTTTTACAATGCTTGTTACCCAAATTACTTCATACAGCTGAATAGAAAACACTGTCAAAATTTGAGAAATAATTACATTTGTACTTAGCTGTGATTTCTAATTACACACTCTATACACAGGTTCAATAATTATAAATCAAGTCTTTGAGTTGGTTATCTGTTTCTTGTAGAGCAGCGTAATTCTCTAGGGCTCAATTTAACGCGCAAAAAACAAAGTCCCATTTTGGGCGTGCATAGCGGGGGCTTTCTCACCACCAACAGTGCCGAGAATGACCCCGCTATCAAATGGGACTCTGTTGGTTTTTCTCTAGGCTCACTGAAGAACACCCCGCCGAGGCCGCACACATCTCATTTCCTGCACTGATGAGCTCAGCTTGTCAGTGCAGGAAGAGATCTCGGAGCCATTTTCAAATACTGCCTCCATCTCTCGAACCCCTCGGACACCCCACTGAAGCTTCTGGAACCCCCCTCCCACTGCCCCAACTTATTTGTTCGGGGGTCCCTGGAGCAGACATATTTCAATGAGCCTTTAAATATGTTAATATGCAGCAGCTCTCTGCCTGGTACAGGAACGACTACTCTTGCTCCCCAGAGTATGATACCATCCTGACTGCTAAATTCATTCTTGTGAGTAAAGAATGGTCTCAGTTCCTCAGAAACTGTCTCATTTATCCATCCTAGAATGACTCACTTTGAACAGAAGTGGATCTCGATTGGTCCAGTTCCCGATCTGCTTCTCCCAGTCTGGTAATCTGTGTAAACAAATTAATGCAAATGCGATTTCTTATGGTACAGGACTACACGTGACATTTGCTCGCAAAGCTACATGACTAAGGGCACCTGCATTCGCTCTGTATATTCCAGCTCAGTGTTTGAAAATATATTTGCAGGCAGACAGAGTTAACACCCATCGCTAAGTTCTTGCCGAGGCGATCACTTTGTTCTCTTTGAAAAGGTTTGTGGTCAGACACGATGGTAAAGTATCAACCATGTAAGTACTGGTGGAATTTATTGAGACCAAAAATGATTGATAGTTCTTCCTTCTTGATTCTGAGAGGGTTCCTGACACATACCCGATCGGCCTTTCAGAGCCGCCATCCATTTGATGGGGCAACACCGCCCCAACACCACATTGAAAGGCGTTGCAGGTTAATATCAGTGCTTTAGATGGGTTGAAGTACACCAACAGATTTGAAGAATGCAGCAATTGCTTAATTCTGTTGAAAGTTTCCTACTGGGGAGACTTCCAAGACCAACAATAGTGTTTCTTTAGCAGATTATGTAAGGGGGCCAGTACTATCGATAAGTTTGGTTAAAAGACGTCTCTAGTAGTTTACCATCCCCAAAAATGATTTGAGTTTGGTTGTGGTCATAGGGGAAGGCACCTCCTTTGTTGCCTTGTCCTTGTGTTTCGCGGTGTGTAATCCTTGTACGTTTACACAGTGCCCCAGGTAGGTCGTCTGAATAATTTGAAAGGTGCACTTCTCTTTCTTGAGGCAAACTCCAGCATCATGAAATCTTTTTAACACCTCATCCAAGTTTGCTAGCTGCTCGGCTTCAGTTGATCCAGTTATAAGGATATCATAAAGGTGTACTAAAACCCGCCTTAGACCCTGTAGCAGACCCTTCTATTGCACATGCTGAAGACATGCCAAAGGCAGGCGCATGGAGTAGAATAGGCCTTTGTGTGTGTTTATTGTGACATACTCCCAGAAAGCACCATCTAATTTGAGTTGCTGGATCGTGTGACTCATATCCAGCTTTGAGTAATATGACCTCCTGCCAGCTGTCCATTCAGGTCTTCAGTTCATGTGATTGGATATTTATTCAGTTGGCGGCCTGATTAACTGTTAGCTTATAATTGCCTCAAGTATGTATGTCCTTGTCTGGTTTAAGTCCAGGTACTATAGGTGCTGCCCATTCTGAGAACAGAACTGGCTGAATCATGCCCAGTTCTTCCAACCTGTTTAATTCAATATCTGTTTTCTCTTGTAAGGCATATGATAAGAGTTTTGCCCTAAAGAATCGGGGAGTCGCTTCTGGATCAACATAAATCTTAGTCTGCAAGCCCTTTGATTTTGCCTAGTTCGGCATAGCAGAATTTGTTATATTTTCTTTAACAATTCTGGCAGTCCCCCTGCCCGCACTTGAAAGATCTCGGACCAACTCAACTTGGATTTCTTTCAACCAATCACAGCCCAGAAGGCTTGGACCTTCGGCCGTCACTATAATTACTGGGAACCAGGCAACCTGCTGTCCATAGCTCACAGGTACCATTGTGGTGCCTTTTATTTTTATTCCCCTGTATCCACTTCCATACTTAGAGGCTTCCCATTTACACAGAGTGTTACAGTAATAGTGTCTGTCTTGACTGCTTTACGATTAAAAAGAGAATAAATATCAGAATCAATGGTGTCAGGCTCTTTCACATTGTATACATGTAACGTCTTGGCTGATTGGTTACCCGGCAGTCTTGACTTAGCTCTGTTTTATCAAATGTCCTTTTTTGTGTCAATAACGATACTCGGTTCCTCAAACTGACATGATTCAGGAATGTGGTTAACCCCACATTGGGAATATTTCACCTTAAGAATCACTGTTTGATTGCCTCCGCTGTATCTTTTTGTTCTGTGGGTGACTGAAATTGTTCCCCACTTTGCGGCTGCTTTGGCAGATTTGGTGCCATGGCTGGTTACAGGTTCCTGCTCTAGTTGGTAAAACGGTGCCATTTTATGCACTCTACAGCTCTTGTGAAACTTTTTCACCATTATCCCTGGCTAGTGTTGTCTCTATTGCTTGTTTAAAATTTATCTTGACTTCTGCAAGCAATCTGAGTTGAATAGCATCATTGTCCACACCACAGACTAACCAGTCCCGTAGCATGTTGTTTAAGGTCACTCCACACCTATAATTGCTTCAGTTAGCTCTGTAAGTTGGGAGCGATTCACCCGGGGCTCCCAGCCTCAAATTAAATTTGAAACTCTGGATTATGACTGATAGTTGGGGTTGAAAATGACCTTTCGCTGAATCCATAAGCTCACTTAATGATTTGGAGTCAGGCATGCTTGGGGCTGTGGAACTGTGAATAAGATTGTAGGTCTGACTTCTGCAGACTCTCAGGAGAATTGCTTTGCACCTGTGTCTCGCCCCCTATTTTGTTTGCCTGCCAATAATGTCCGAGATGCTTGACGTATTAATTCCACTCTTCCATGGAGCAGTTGAATCTGTCTATTCACCCGCAGAGAGTATATATTTTTCCTTCAGGCTTCGTTTAAAACACAATTCTCGCAGGTGTATGACTAGAGGCCATGCCAGGATCGTTTATCTCGTCCCCAGATGTGAAGATGTACTCCTGGAGGCTTCTTAAATTGAACATATAAAAGGTTGCTTCTTTCATTGCATGCTTCCAGTTAGTCCATAGCTGGAAGAATGGGGCGTCAGACCCGCAATCAGGTCCGACGTCTTCCCGCAATTCTCCGCGGACCGGAGAATCGCCACTAGTCGCGCGAGGCGGTCGGCGCGGCGTCGGCTGAGGGCCATTGAAAGAGGCCCCCGCAGCGATTCTACGCCGGCAGCAGGTCGAGTTCCCGCCGGCTGGTTCTAACATGGTTCCACCTGGTGGGCACTCGGAGTGGCGGCTGCTACGGCCGGCCCGGGGTGGGGGGGGGGGGGGGAGATCCGTCCTGGGGGGTCCACCAGGACGGTCAAGGTTCCGATCGGGGTCCACCAATCGGCGGGCACGTGCAATGGGGGGGGGGGGCTGTAGTTTTGGGGTCTGCTTGCTGTATGGGTCCGCCATGTTGCACAGGGCCACAGCCGCAGGTGGCCGCTGCACGGACCCGCGGCCGGAAGTGCAGGGCCCCGTATCGGCAGCTGGAGCTGCATGGAGCACTCAGGTGCCCTTCTGGCCCCCTTCAGGTAAGTGAATCACTGGGCCAAGGTGCCCGTTGACGCCGGCGTGAAACGCTCTGGTGTTTACGCCGGGGTGAACACTTAGCCGCCGTTTTGGAGAATCCTGCCCTCTGATTTTCTCCTCTCACCTATAGGCTCCACCTTCCCATTTGTTTTTTACCTCTCAATCTATCCAGTGCCCTGTATCTTTGTGTTTTGATTGACTAATATGTATTCTCACTAGGTGCCCTCTTATAGGCCTAACACATTTTGCTCTCCATTGGGATTTTAAATTTTGATCACGTTATGCACCAGAACATTCCAATTCCAATCCCAATTTTCTTCCCGCATTGGTTAATCACGAGTGCAGACTGGATACTGTAATATGCAGATTTGCCAGATACTGATCCTGCCCAAAATGGACAGGATCCAGATCAGGACATCTCTCAAGATACCGTTAGATCTCGCGAGGCATAGGGAGCAAGGTAAATCCCAGACGAGACCTCTCCCGGCATCTACTGGCAGCATCACGCCCCCATTTGGACAGGACGCGGCCAGTAGATCGCGCCCAATGTCTTGCCATCTTTCCTCAAATCTGATGTCCAGAATTGAACACAATATTCTGACTGAGGTCTAACCAATGTTTTATAAAAGTTTAGCATAACCTCTTTCTTCTAGTACTATATTCTTCTATTATTTTTTATTTATTCATTTACAGGATATGGGTGTCGCTGGCTAGGCCAGTATTTGTTATTCATCTCTGGTTGCCCTTGAGAAGGTGGTGGTGAGCTGCCTACTTGCTGCAGTCCATGTGGTGTAGGTACACCCACAGTGCTGTTGGGGAGGGAGATCCAGGATTTGGACCCAGCGACAGTGAAGGAACGGGAATATATTTCCAAGTCAGGATGGTATATGATTTGGAGGGGATCCAGGTGCTGGTGTTCCCAGATATCTGCTGCCTTCCTCCTTCTAGATGGTAGCTGTTTTTGAGCATGCTGACATACTTTGTTCGAAAGACAAAAGGTATTTATCAATAAGGAAAACTGTGCAGAGGCCAGAGGCCCCACGGCTGTCCTCGAGCAGCCCATCGGTCGCCCTGGACCCTACATCAATGTCGACCACCTGTCAAATCTTCCACCTGTCTTTTGCCTTAGAATGGACTCCACTTCCCGGGCGTTTATCCACACTTAGCCCAATTAGACCCTCAAGACAGGTGACCGTCTTCCGTTGTTTTGCTCTCAAAGGGACAATCATTACAAATCACCAGACTTCTCCCCATTTAACTCCTTTATATAATCTTGAATAACTAAGTTACTCAGTCCTGAATTTTAACTAAACATCATACACATGTGTTCAACAATTATAAATCGGGGGCTGGATTCTCCGCCGGCGGAACGCTCCGTTTTGCCGGCTGTCCGGGGGTTTCCCGACGCGTGGGCTGCCCCACAATGGGAAACCCCATTGACCAGCCGGCGTAACGGAGAATCCCGGCGGCGGGTTAAAACGGAAATGTGGCGCAGCGGGGCAGAGAATCCAGCCCCGGTTCTTTGAGAGTCTTTTCTGTTTCTTGTAGAGCGCCGTAATTCTATAGTTTGAGATGCTTCCACAGGATCGACATTGACAGGAACTGCAATAATGGGCACCTCTTCTGGCAGAGGCACTTCATTACCACAGAGACTTCATTTATGCCTCGGGTGTCCCGGTGGCACAGTGGTTAGTGCTGCTGCCTCACAGTGCCAGAGACATAGGTTCGATTCCTACCTTGAGTGACTGTGTGGCGTTTGCACGTTCTCCCCCTGTCTGTGTGGGTTTTCTCTGGGGGCTCCAGTTTCCAAAAATGTGCAGGTTAGGTTGATTAGACATGCTTCAATTGCCTCTTAATGTTCAAAGATGTGCAGGTTAGGTGGGTTACTGGGATACCTCCTCCCATCAATTGACCCAGTCTAGACCATCTGCTGTCTTGGGAAAGCAGGCAGTATAATCAAAGACCCCTCCCACCCGGCTTATTCACTCTTCCAACTTCTTCCATCAGGCAGAAGATACAAAAGTCTGAGAACATGCACTAACAGATTCAAAAACAGCTCCCCCACTGTTATCAGACTCCTGAACGACCCTCTTATGGATTGATCTGATCTCTTCACACATCTTCTCTACTGAGTAGTACTACACTCCTGTATGCTTCACCTGATGCCTGTGTCTACGTATTTGCATTGTGTATTTTATGTTTGCCCTATGTATTTTCTTTTCACGTACGGAATGATCTGCCTGAACTGTACGCAGAACAATAGTTTTCGCTGTACCTCGGTACTTGTAAAAATAAACAAATCCAATCCTACCCAATAAGTTGGGGGTTTGACCGAGGTAGGGGGTTGTTTCAGAGGGTCGATGCAGACTCAATAGGTCAAATGACCGCCTTCTGCACTATAGAGATTCTATGGTCTACAACAGGTTGATCATGTACTTTGGTGCTTCGCAAGTTTGAGAACATTACTTGATGTCAACACTGACTGCTGGAGTGTTTCGCTACTCCTCAAGTGCTCTGTGCATTTGCAAGCGATCCGTCCCTCCATGTCTCCTGGGCATGAGAGGGGTCCAGTTTCAGAGACGATAATTCCAGGGATCTAGCTTGAACCGCTACCGAAGTTTCATACTCTGACAGCATGTATGTACTTAATATGGGTTTTTTTTTATTGTTGCAGTGGTTATGGCTCATTGGAGAGATCTTGAGGCTTCTGTCTTTAACAGGCTTGCCTAGTCTCTGACCATATGACTACATACTCACACATTAACCTTTGTCTGTCGAGCAACTTCCATTATAATGTGTGCAGGCACATATCATCACAGTACAACACGGTCTTATATATTGACAGTTCTTTCACAATCTTGGTCTGCCATGTGCAAAGGAATGGTCATAGTACTGTTTCTGGCATTGAAGTTCGGCACCTTTATCATCGACCATTTTCTCATATTACTCCCTGTGCTTTTTCATTCACGTGACACTTTCAGCAATTCAGAGTCTTACAGTGCTCTCGTTCCAGGGCCTTCCAGTGATCTCCTTCCAAGGTGTTCCAGTGACCTCCTTCCAGGGTGTTCCAGTGCCATCCTTCCAGGGTGTTCCAGTGCCCTCCTTCTAGGGTCTCTCAGTGCCATCCTTCCAGGGTGTTCCAGTGCCCTCCTTCCAGGGACTTTCAGTGCCCTCATTCGAGGTTGTTCCAGTGATCTCCTTCCAGGGTCCTTCAGAGCCCTCCTTCCAGGGTGTTCCAGTGCCCTCCTTCCAGGGCCTTCCAGTGATCTCCTTCCAGGGTGTTCCAGTGCCATCCTTCCAGGGTGTTCCAGTGCCCTCCTTCCAGGGTGTTCCAGTGCCCTCCTTCCAGGGTGTTCCAGTGATCTCCTTCCAGGGTCTTTCAGTTTTCTCCTTCCAGGGTGTTCCAGTGCCCTCCTTCCAGGGTGTTCCAGTGCCCTCCTTCCAGGGTCTTTCAGTGCCCTCCTTCCAGGGTTTCCAGTGATCTCCTTCCAGGATCCTTCAGTGCCCTCCTTCCAGGGTGTTCCAGTGATCTCCTTCCAGGGTCCTTCAGTGCCCTCCTTCTAGGGTGTTCCAGTGCCTTCCTTCCAGGGGGTTCCATGCCATCCTTCCAGGGTCTTTCAGTGCCCTCCTTCCAGGGTGTTCCAGTGCCCTCCTTCCAAGGTGTTCCAGTGCCCTCCTTCCAGGGTGTTCCAGTGCCCTCCTTCCAGGGTGTTCCAGTGCCCTCCTTCCAGGGTGTTCCAGTGCCATCCTTCCAGGGTGTTCCAGTGCCCTCCTTCCAGGGTGTTCCAGTGCCTTCCTTCCAGGGTGTTCCAGTGCCCTCCTTCCAGGGTGTTCCAGTGCCATCCTTCCAGGGTGTTCCAGTGATCTCCTTCCAGGGTCTTTCAGTGCCCTCCTTCCAGGGTGCTCCAGTGATCTCATTCCAGGGTGTTCCAGTGATATCCTTCCAGGGTCTTTCAGTGCCCTCCTTCCAGGGTGTTCCAGTGATCTCATTCCAGGGTGTTCCAGTGCCTTACTTCCAGGGTCTTTCAGTGCCCTCCTTCCAGGTCGTTCCCGTTATCTCCTTCCAGGGTGTTCCAGTGCCCTCCTTCCAGGGCCTTCCAGTGATCTCCTTCCAGGGTGTTCCAGTGCCATCCTTCCAGGGTGTTCCATGCCATCCTTCCAGGTTATTTCAGTGCCCTCCTTCCAGTGTCTTTCAAACACCTCCTTCCAGGGTGTTCGAGTGCCATCCTTCCAGTGTCTTTCAAACATCTCCTTCCAGGGTGTTCCAGTGCCTTCCTTCCAGGGTGTTCCATGCCATCCTTCCAGGTTATTTCAGTGCCCTCCTTCCAGGGTGTTCCAGTGATCTCCTTCTAGGGTGTTCCAGTGCCCTCCTTCCAGGGTGTTCCAGTACCCTCCTTCCAGGGTGTTCCAGTGCCCTCCTTCCAGGGTGTTCCAGTGATCTCATTCCAGGGTCTTTCAGTGCCCTCCTTCCAGGGTGTTCCAGTGATCTCATTCCAGGGTCTTTCAGTGCCCTCCTTCCAGGGTGTTCCAGTGATCTCCTTCCAGGGTGTTCCAGTGCCCTCCTTCCAGGGTGTTCCAGTGCCATCCTTCCAGGGTGTTCCAGTGCCCTCCTTCCAGGGTGTTCCAGTGCCCTCCTTTTAGGGTCTTTCAGTGCCCTCCTTCCAGGGTGTTCCAGTGCCCTCCTTTTAGGGTCTTTCAGTGCCCTCCTTCCAGAGTGTTCCAGTGCCCTCCTTCCAGGGTGTTCTAGTGATCTCCTTCTAGGGTGTTCCGGTGCCCTCCTTCAAGGGTGTTCCAGTAACCTCCTTCTATTTCTTCCAGTGCCATCCTTCCAGGGTGTTCCAGTGTCATCCTTCCAGGGTGTTCCAGTGCCATCCTTCCAGGGTGTTCCAGTGCCCTCCTTCCAGGGTGTTCCAGTGCCCTCCTTCCAGGGTGTCCCAGTGCCATCCTTCCAGGGTGTTCCATTGCCCTCCTTCCAGGGTGTTCCAGTGCCATCCTTCCAGGGTGTTCCAGTGCCCTCCTTCCAGGGTGTTCCAGTGCCATCCTTCCAGGGTTTTCCATTGCCCTCCTTCTAGGGTCTTTCAGTGCCCTCGTTCCAGATTGTTCCAGTGATCTCCTTCCAGGGTGTTCCAGTGCCATCCTTCCAGAGTCTTCCAGTGATCTCCTTCCAGCGTGTTCCAGTGCCCTCCTTCCAGGGTCTTTCAGTTACCTCCTTCCAGGGTGTTCGAGTGCCATCCTTCCAGGGTGTTCCAGTGCTTTCCTTCCAGGGTGTTCCATGCCATCCTTCCAGGGTGTTCCAGTGCCCTCCTTCCAAGGTGATCCAGTGCCATCCTTCCAGGGTCTTTCAGTGCCCTCCTTCCAGGGTGTTCCAGTGCCTTCCTTCCAGGGTGTTCCAGTGATCTCCTTCCAGGGTCTTTCAGTGCCCTCCTTCCAGGGTGTTCCAGTGATCTCCTTCCAGGGTCTTTCAGTGCCCTTCTTCCAGGGTGTTCCAGTGATCTCCTTCCAGGGTCTTTCAGTGCCCTCCTTCCAGGGTGTTCCAGTGATCTCCTTCTAGGGTGTTCCAGTGCCCTCCTTCTGGGGTGTTCCAGTGCCCTCTTTCAAGGGTGTTCCAGTGATCTCCTTCTAGGTTCTTCCAGTGCCATCCTTCCAGGGTATTCCAGTGCCCTCCTTCCAGGGTGTTCCAGTGCCATCCTTCCAGGGTGTTCCAGTGCCCTCCTTCCAGGTTGTTCCAGTGCCATCCTTCCAGGGTGTTCCAGTGCCATCCTTCCAGGGTGTTCCAGTGCCATCCTTCCAGGGTGTTCCAGTGCCATCCTTCCAGGGTGTTCCAGTGCCATCCTTCTAGGGTGTTCCAGTGCCATCCTTCCAGGGTGTTCCAGTGCCATCCTTCCAGGGTGTTCCAGTGCCATCCTTCCAGGGTGTTCTAGTGCCATCCTTCTAGGGTGTTCCAGTGATCTCCTTCCAGGGTCTTTCAGTGCCATCCTTCCAGGGTGTTCCATTGTCCGCCTTCCAGGAGAGTCTGTTTCCCTCTTCTTTTGATGTGCCCATTTTGTTCTTGTCAATTTCACTAGAAGAACCAACATTCTTGAGGTCCAAGTGGCTGTTTCTGCAAAACTTTAAAAAATATATATATTTTTATTGGAGATTTTCCATTTTACAATAAATTGTATAACAAAACCCATATTACCCACAGCAGATGATACACAAAACAACATAACAAGGACGATGTTGCGAGAGAAAACGGAAGTGAAGTTGCCACCAATACACACAGACGAGATCCCTTGCACAACCTCACCTCCTGACACAGAACTAGGGTCATTGCACCACTGCAGCACCTTCTCAGCATTGGCTGCGCAATAATAATAAAGCAAAATCGGCAACCCTAGGCCCACCGACTGTCAATCTCTGAAGAACTACCCTAGGGATCGTCAGGGTCTTGCCCGCCCATGTAGAAAATGAGATCAACCTATTAACCCTGACAAAAAAAGACTTGAGGAATCATAGAATCATAGGATTTATAGTGCAGAAGGAGGTCATTCGGCCCATCGAGTCTACACCAGCCCTTGGAAAGAGCATCCTACTTAAGCCCATACCCCACCCCATCCCTAAAACCCATTAACTCCACCTAACCTTTTGGTCGCTAAAGGGCAATTTAGCATGGGCAATCTCCGTAACCTGCACATCGTTGGACGGTGGGAGGAAACTGGAGCACCCGGAGGAAACCCACGCA
The DNA here is from genome assembly GCF_902713615.1 of Scyliorhinus canicula. Classification (NCBI taxonomy): domain Eukaryota; kingdom Metazoa; phylum Chordata; class Chondrichthyes; order Carcharhiniformes; family Scyliorhinidae; genus Scyliorhinus; species Scyliorhinus canicula. The sequence continues at coordinate 114,779,860 of NC_052152.1, forward strand.
GACGGGGAGAAAATGCAAACGCCACACAGTCACCCAAGCCGGAATTGAACACTGATCCCTGGAGCTGTGAGGCAGTAGTGCTAACCATTGTGCCACCATGCCGGGAAGAAGACAGGGCGACATTGAAACAAAAACAAAAACTTTAGAAGAATATTAATTTTAATAGAGTGAACTCTGTCCTCAGTGGCCCCATTCTTTCACCCATAGTGGGGACCTTTTTAACTTCTTTCCTTGAAACAGCTGGAAACTTTTCTTCTCCCGAAAACTCCACTAAGACCCTCTCTGCAGGGTCTGCTCGGTTCGGGAGCTTGGCAACCTCAGCCTCTTCAGTTTTCTGCACTTCTGGAGACCAGCTCCTCAGGGCATTTCTTCCTCAATCACTCAAAACACTGCTCTCTGTCCTCTTTTCTCTTTTTCCTTTCAAAAAAAGCTTTGCAGCAACTCTTTGCTTTTCTTAACTTCAGTACCACTTTCCTTCAACTCAAAACTCTTGCTTCTGAGGGTTATTTTCTCTTATTATTGTTTTTATATATTTCTCTACTGGCCATTCCAGGTCTGCTCTGTACCTGTCCCTCAGGCTCTGTCAATATCTCAACATCTCAAATGGGTCTATCTGTACAAAGACAGGCATTCAGGTGAGTATTTCTCTCTTCAGACTTCAGCTGACACAGGATAATCACAGGTGTCAAACCAGGGACAGAGTCATCAAAATCCATTGTTGCCATATGTAATGGCGCCCATTCATAGCCTTCATTAGAAGCACAAAGGGTATTGGTTAATTTATAAAAACTGAACAGAGGCCAGCAGCCGTCCTGCCTCCCCAGTCCCTACATGTGTTCTCGATGTCTTCTGCCTAAGAGGGGACTCTACCTCCTGGGAGGATTACCCACACTCGGTCCCATTTGGTCCCTGAAGTCAGGGGACCCTCTTCAGTTGTGTGGCCCTTAAAGAGACAATCGCCACAAATCACCATAGCAGCAATCGTGGTTTTCAAAGGTACTGCCAAAGGAACCTTGGTGAGTTCATGCAGTGCATCTCGTAGATGGTACACGCTGCTTCCACTGTTCATTGGTGATGGAGGGAGTGAATATTTGTGAAAGGGATACCGATAAAGTGGGTTGCTTTGGCCTGAATGGTGTTGAGCTTCTTGAGTGTTGTTGGAGCTGCACTCATCCAGGCAAGTGGGGAGTATTTCATCACACTCCTGACTTGTGCCTTGTAAATGATGGACAGGCTTTGGAGAGTCAGGAGGTGACTTACTCGCTGCAGGATTCTTAGCCTCAGACCTGTTCTTGTAGCCACAGTTTATATGGCCAGTCTAGTGAAATAAGTTAGCACTGCTCCCTCGTTGCACCAGGGATCTGGGTTCAATTCCAGCCTTGGGTGACTGCCTGTGTCAAGTTTGCATGTTCTCCCCATGTCTGCGTGGGTTTAGATTTAGATTTATCATCACAGATACCGAGGTACAGTGAAAAGTATTGTTCTGTGTACAGTCCAGGCAGATCATTCCATACATGAAAAACATAGGACATACGATAAATACACAATTTATGTACAGAGACATAGGTATCGGGTGAAGCATCCAGAGTGTAGTGCTACCCAGTAGAGAAGATGTGTGCAGAGATCAGTTCAGTCCATAAGAAGGTCATTCAGGAGTCTGGTAACAGTGGGGAAGAACCTGTTTTTGAATCCGTTAGTGCGTGTTCTCAAGAGTTTGTATCTCCTGCTCGATGGAAGAGGTTGGAAGAGAGAATAACCCAGTTGGGAGGGGTCTTTGATTATGCTGCCCGCTTCCCCTAGGCAGCTGGAGGTGTTGACAGAGTCAGTGAATAGGAGGCAGGTTTGTGTGAAGGACTGGGCTGTGTTCACAACTCTCTGTAGTTTCTTACGGACTTGAGCCGAGCAGCGGCATATCAGGCTGTGATGCAGCCAGATAGGATGCATTCTATGGTGCATCTGTAAAAATTGGTCAGTCAATGTGGACATGCCGAATTTCCTTAATTTCCTGAGTATCGGCGTTGTTGTGCTTTTTTGGTTGCAGTGTCGCTGTGGGTGGACCAGGACAGATTGTTGCCAATGTGTACATATAGGAATTTGAAGCTGTCAATCTCCATCTCGGCACCACTGATGCGTAGATTTCATAGAATTTTTGTTGCAGAAGGAGGCCATTCGGCCCATCGAGTCTGCACCAGCCCTTGGAAAGAGCACCCTACTCAAGCCCACACCACCACCCTATCCCCGTGACCCAGTAACCCCACCCAACCTTTTCTGGACACTAAGGGCAATTTAGCATGGCCAACGCACCTAACCTGCATGTCTTTGGACTGTGGGAGGAAATCGAACCTAGGACCCCGGTGCTGTAAAGCAACTGTGCTAACCACTGTGCTACCATGCTGCCCCTGCAGACAGGGGTGTGTATGATACTTTGCTTCCTAAAGTCGATGACGAGCTCCTTAGTTTTCTAAGGATTCCTCCGGGTGCTCCAGCTTCCTCCCACAATCCAAAGATGTGCAGGTTGGGTGGATTGGCCATGCTAAATTGCCCCCTAATGCCCAAAGATGCGCAGGTTAGGTGGATTGGCCATGCTAAATTGCGCCCTATTGCCCAAACATGTGCAGGTTAGGTAGGTTCGGTGTTAGGGTGGGGGAGTAGCCTAGGTAGAGTGCTCTTTCAGAGGGTTGGTGCAGACTCGATGGGCCGAATGGCCTCCTACACTGTATGGATTCTGCGATTGCATACATTTTTGGAAACAGTCTGCGCAACCTATCCTGTCACATTCAATGATTTGCGTGAAGCCCGCATCCCTGGGTCTCCATGTTCTTGAGCTATGTGCTTTAAGGCAGAACTTGACCCAGTGCCCCTCCTGCTCCACCATGCATTGGGTAAGGAGCTCTCGGATTGTTCTGTTTGCCATTAGTGTGAGTGATGAAGCTGGTGATCCTGCTGAACAAGATGTCTATAACCTCCCTGATCTATCTGTGGTCAGTGATACAGCCGACACTACAGCTGTCCCCAGTGCTACCCTGGATTGAACTCAACACAGCAAAAAATGTCAAGGTGAGTAACAGCGCTGTACACATGTTATGTGTTGTGCAAAGGCGCAAGTTGATAACTGTCTCTCTGCTGAGCTTGCGTCATTAAGGTGCAACGTATCTATCATCATTATACGCACGGTGGTGCAGTGGTTAGCACTGCTGCCTCACAGCGCCAGGGACCCGGGTTCAATTCCAGCCTTGGGTGACTGTCTGTGTGGAGTTTGCACGTTCTCCCTGTATCTGCGTCGGTTTCCTCCGGATGCTCCAGTTTCCTCCCACAGTCCAAAGATGTGCAGGTTTAGGTGGATTGTCCTTGCCAAATTGCTCTTTAGTGTTCAAGGATGTGTAGGTTAGGTTACTGGGAATGGGCGGTAGTGGGTGTAAGTAAAGTGCTCTTTCGCCAAGTTGGTGCTGACACGATGGGTTGAATGGCCTTTTGCTGCACTGCAGGGATACTATTATTCTATGATTTTATGAGACAGCGGTGTCAGGTACAGGAGACACACTGTGCAGGGGCTCTAACATACTTCCATAGAATCCCTACAGTGCAGAAGGTGGCCATTCAGCCCATTGATTCTGCACTGACCCTCCGAAAGCGCACCCCACTTTGGCCCCTGCCCTATCCCCATAACCTCCCGCATTGATCATGGTCAATCCACATAACCTGCTTATCTTTGGACACTAAAGGGCAATTTAGCAAGGCCAGTCACCTAACCTGCACATCTTTGGACTGTGGGAGGAAACTGGAGCACCCAGAGGAAACCCACGGAGACACAGGGAGAACCTGCAAATTTACAGAGTCACCCAAGGCCAGAATCGAACCCGGGTCCCTGGCGTCGTGAGACAGCAATGCTAACCACCGTGCCGCCTCTGCACCTATTTCGCTCTCCAGCCTCTCCCACTGCTATGAAGTGGATGGTGGAAATGTCCCAGTGACAGCAGCGCTCCAACCATCGTGAGATAGCAGGTAGGCCTGTTGGAGCCGCTGTTCTTTTTTTTAATGGCTGTGCTCTCATATTGTATTGTACAAGTATCACAGATGGCACCCGACATTCGGGACAGTCCTTTCCTATTCTTGCTGGCCTTCCCTCTTTGCAAAGCATGGAATGCAATCTCCATGGAGGCTAAAATTAGGAAAAGGAAGGAAAACAAAATAGCTTCAGCTTCAGATGCAGATTCGAGCTCTCAGAACAGTCGTCCCTCTTTAATCTGGGAAATGATAACACATTGCACCAGTGATGGACAGAAATTTCGAAAGCCCTTTAATTGATTGACGACAGAATTTGAGCAGAAAGCTTTATGCTAGCAGCACATTGCGAACAATGCAGGGTAATCTTCCTCAACGTCCTTGGTATTTACACGCATGAGTTGGGTACTTAAAGTAGTGATTTGTTTGGCGTTGAAGAAGCAAGGTTATTTTTGCTCTCTCCCAGGAAGGAGATGTTAATTCATCTTCCCCTGCCGAGCATCTCGTGAATGTAATCCTTGAGTGAGCTAATTGGGCCCTGTGGGTCACAGATTGATGCAAGAAGCATGTTCATGCTCTGGTCAACTGTGTTAAAATCAATGTCTATGAGCAAGCTCATCAAAATTATGGCTGTGTATTGAAATTGCTAACTTAAATAAGCAGCATAACAGATCATTAACAATGTATTAGTTTGTTACAGGGGTGCAACTGTGCTTAACTGCTGGCCCTTTAAGGCCATTAAGTATAATTGCTGTGTCGACATACCCTGAGGCAAAATACAGAGTAATTGGTGACGGGGCTCTATCCCTGCAGCATGAAATACAATGTGGAAAAGTGCGAGGTTATGCACTTTGGAAGGAGGAATCTAGGCACAGACTATTTTCTAAATGGGGAAATGCTTCGGAAAGCAGAAGCTCAAAGGGACTTGGGAGCCCTTGTTGACGATTCTCTTAAGGTTAATGTGCAGGTTCAGTCGGCAGTTAAGAAGGCAAATACAATGTTAGCAAGAGGGCTAGAATACAAGACCAAGGATGTACTTCTGAGGCTGTATGAGGCTCTGGTCAGACCCCATTTGGAGTATTGTGAGCAGTTTTGGGCCTCGTATCTAAGGAAGGATGTGCTGGCCTTGAAAAGGGTCCAGAGGAGGTTCACAAAAATGATTCCTGGAATGAAGAATTTGTCGTATGAGGAAAGTTTGAGGACTCTGGGTCTGTACTCGTTGGAGTTTAGAAGGGTGACAGGGGATCTTATTGAAACGTACAAGATACTACGAGGCCTGGATAGAGTGGACGTGGAGAGGATGTTTCCACTTGTAGGAAAAACTAGAACCAGAGGACACCATCTCAGATTAAAGGGACGATCCTTTAAAACAGAGATGAGGAGGAATTTGTTTCAGCCAGAGGGTGGTGAATCTGTGGAACTCTTTGCTGCAGAAGGCTGTGGAGGCCAATTCCCGTACCAGCCTCCTCGAACAGGTGCCGGAATGTGGCGACTAGGGGCTTTTCACAGTAACTTCATTTGAAGCCTACATGTGACAATAAGCGATTTTCATTTTCTTTTCATTTCACTGTGTGGCTTTAAGGCAGAGATAGATAGGTTCTTGATTAATAAGGGGATATGGGGAGAAGGCAGGAGAATGGGGATGAGAAAAATATCAGCCATGATTGAATGGCGGAGCAGACTCGATGGGCCATGTGGCCTAATTCTGCTCCTATGTCTTATGGTCTTATGCCTCTCGACCTCTCAGCTGCCTCCATGGGCTGGATTTGATGGGGCACCAGGTCCCCGCCCACCACCTCAACTACAAAATTGCTCAGGAGCCGACTTGTTAGCTGGATGCCATTTTTCACTCAGTAATTGCATGGGATGGAACTTGCACTGCCCCCCCCCCAAACTCATTGCCCGATCTGAGGAGTAGATCCTACCTTAGTGCAGGTGCTATAGGCAGTGCTCATTGGTGAAGGAGCTGATGGAGGCTGAACTTAAAGTAAGTTTGGGGTATTGGCGGGGACGGCCGACAGGCTCAGGGTACAGGGGTGGTTGCACGTTGACAGAGGTGGGGAATGAGGAGTCCGGGTTTCAGAAGCTGGGGAGGAGAGAGTTAAAGATGGGGAATATGGCCCTCCTTAATGGGCACAGCGGACCCACCAAAGTGATTGGTCCCTCCTGCTTTCTTGCTTGTCACCAGCTCGCCCAGTGAATGCCTCCATGTGATCTGCATAGCCTCGGCTTCCATCTGCCATGGGTAAAATAGCAGCAGGATTGGGATGAACAATTTAAGGTTTCCATAGACCCAAGGGCCAGAGGGCTGCAAATATCCCCACAGTCCACTGGAAAGTGGGAAATCCTTTGGAGGTAGGCGGGAGGAGATGGGCAGGCCACATACGGCATCTTACAAGCCGTTCTCTCCCGCCACAACCCCCCCCTCTCAAACAGATCGGCAGAGGGTCATAAAACACAACCTCACATCCTGGATGAATAACAACTTCCTCCAGGTGAATATAGTTACTGTTATGCACATTACCTAACCAACCTTAACACTGCAAATTACAGGAGGAATTTAAACACAAAGGGCAGTAATCAGGTGTCGACAAATTGGTAATTCATGTATTATAACGAGGCCGTGTGGGCCTTACCATTTGTAATTTGTAGTTTTACTCTGTCCGGCCAACCTGAGACTCCCTGTTCAGGCGGGTGAATGCTTTTTCATCTAGCTGTTGGACCTAGAATGCCTGTTGATTGGAAACACTGCCCCTGACCTCGCTAATCCCCACCTTCACATCTTCCCCGAGGTCTCTGACCACCTCCTCCAATTCCCCGCTCCAAGCCTTCGGTACGTGCCCATTCCCTCCTTCCCCACTCCCCGGCTGATTCCTCTATTTACACGTTCTGCCATGTCCCCACCATCATAGCCTCCAACAGCTTCCCAACCTACATCTCTGATACTCCTCCCACCCTTAATCATGAAATCAGACCCCTCTGCAATTGGACCCCACCAGGACCCCAAGATTGGACCCCACTGAAGTCTTTGGTATCGGTCTGCCATCCCCGCCTCTTCTTCCCTCCCCATCCAATCCCAGGATTGAGAATCACCCTGCAGCCTGCTCTGGACTTCCCCCAACTCTCTCTCTCTCTCTCTCGCTCTCTCTCTCTCTCTCCTCCCCCCCCCCCCCCCCCCAAGTGAAATTTTATTATTTTTCTTGAATCTGGCTTACTCTTTTGCAAGTGCTGTCTGATTCTAAACTGCGCTCTTAGAGCTCTACCTGTGTAAGATGTTCTACCAAGTGTTTCACACGAGTCCCCCGCTGATAAGACAATGCCTCACACCGAGGGTCGTCAACTCTGGGTGCAACCATTCCTGGAGGTCCCATGCTACAATCTCCTGCCTCATCGTCACCCAACCCGCACACTCCCATTGCTCATCTACCTTCATAGCATCCCACCCCCCCATGCCAATTAGAAGCTGATTGGATGGTTCCTGACTATCAAGCTAATCAAACCTTTACCCGTCCTTCACATTTTTAAAAGCAGTGGTAGACTTACTTTCTGTGAGGTCCCATCCTCACCTTCATTTCTGCCCCCTGACGTCAATTGCATCACGCCCTTCCCTCCCCCCATGACATCATACCCCTCTCCCCAATGACGTTACATCCCTCCGAACCACGCCAACCCTCAGCCAAAAGCTCAACCACAAAAATGCACAAATTGGGCAGCATGGTACCACAGTGGTTAGCACAGTTGCGTCACAGCTCCAGGGTCCCAGGTTTGATTCCCGGCTTGGGTCACTGTCTGTGTGGAGTTTGTACTTCCTCCCCGTGTCTGCGTGGGTTTCCTCCGTGTTCTCAGTTTCCTCCCACAGTCCAAAGATGTGTGGGTTAGGTAGATTGGCCATTATAAATTGCCCTTAGTGTCCAAAAAGATTAACTGGGGTTACTGGGTTACAGGGATAGGGTGCAGGCATGGGCTTGGGTAGGGTGCTCTTTCCAAGGGCCGATGCAGACTCGATGGGCCGAATGGCCTCCCTCTGTACTGTAAAATCTATGACCACTTATTAACTGCTTTTTAACTTGTAAAAACATGGCTCCATGAACAATTGCTGAATTGAAATCCATGTGCAGTTTCATGTCAGGATGGAACAATAGCAGTTCATCTGCACCTAATAAAAGGATTTGCATTTCTGCTGCAAATATAACTATCTTCTATTGTCTATATATTTTCACCAAAGGGACATTGCCATGAATGAAGAAATCCCTGTTGTTAGTGCTGTGCAATATAGATTAAGTACCTCTCAAATCAAAATCATTCTGTACAATATGGATCATGATTTTAGGAGTCATGGAAAAGCATGTTCTTATCATAGACATCTTTCAAAGAGATGATTTTAAATGGATATTATATTAATTAAAAAACTATGGACATTGGTAGATCAACAGTTCAAGAATATTAGAGAGAATTTCGGTAAAAGATTACAGCCTACATCCTTTGATGCACTTGTAGTCATTTTTGTGACACTTTGATCTGGATCAGCTATTTCCAAGATATGATAGATTAGAACTAATTTAAATATAACAAAATAATACAGATTTTCATGAAACAAGAGCTTCTAGGAAAATATGAAGTATGTTCTGAAAAAAAAAATGTTTTGTAATGTGAACGGACTCTATTTCTCCTTGAAAAAACCAGCAGCTTAACACATTTTACATGATCTACTTCCAGTAGTGAACTTAAAAGATTTTCAGTTTTGTGAAAGATATTTAAAATAGACCTACATTTGTAATACAATTATTGGTCTAAGACCAATAGCTGGACTACGAGCCAGATTGTAGCTGGGCATTACCTCGTTCATACTGTATTGCTTACTCATCAGGGAGAAAGCCATGTGCATACAAGGTTACACACATGTACGGACTTAGCTTCTCCAGGCCATTAAACCTTCAATGTCTAGAGTCTTTGCTCCCTCAACATTTAAATCAACTCTAGGTTTTTTTCTGCTTCCCTCCCTGTTTATTCCAGAATACAAATCAATCTCACATCGAAGATATAATAAATCAGCTAACAAACAGAAACTGAACTTATTCCAATACTTGGATATTTAACCCCCTCCCCCCTCCCACCATTGAAACACTTTGTAGACTCACTTTGAGGTCAACATACATTCTCTGCGGTGCCAGACTCAAATGGTGAGAGACTGACCCCTCCAGGGAAATTGGGCAACAACCAATTTTGCAATGATGCTAACGTTTCAGTACGAATACTTTGTTTTAAATCAACCGTTTTTTTTACATGTATAGGTGTATAAAGCAACACAAGGGGCGCGATTCTCCGCTGCCCACGACGGGTCGGAGAATAGCGGGAGGGCCTTCCCGTTTTTCCCGACCTCCCGCTATTCTCTCCCCCCCCCCCCCCCCCCCCCCCACGGCCGCCCCACGACACAAATCTGGCGAACAGCGATTCTCCCCTGGACGATGGGCCGAGTTCCCAGGCCTTCACGGCCGTTTTCACAAACGCAAACACACCTGCTCTCACCGTTCGTGAAAACGGCCGCAAAGTGCCATCCCGGACAACCATGGCACCGATTGGCATGGCCCATTGGCATGGGCCCGCGATCGGTGCCCACCGATCGCGGGCAGCGGGTCCGATACCCGCGCACTCTTTGTTCCTCCGCCGCCCTGCAGGATCAGTCCGCGGGGCGGCTGAGGGGCATGACGGCCCGCGCATGCGCGGGTTTGACGCATATGCGTGATGACGTCATCCGCGCATGCGCGGGTTGGAGCCGTCTGAGGATTCAGGGTAAAAAATTTCGGACAGAGATAAGGAGATATTTCTTCACACAAAGAGTGGTGAGCCTGTGGAATTCATTACCACAGGAAGTAGTTGATGCTAAAACTTTGAACATATTCAAGAGGCGGCTGGAAATAGCACTTGGGGAGAATGGGATCAAAGGCTATGGGGAGAAAGCAGGATTAGGCTATTGAGTTGGATGATCAGCCATGATGGTGATGAATGGCAGAGCAGGCTCGAAGGGCCAAAAGACCTCCTCCTGCTCCTATCTTCTATGTATGTATCTATGTATGTATCTATGAAGTGAGATGGGCTGGATTCTCCAGATTTCCAGCCGTGTGCTTCTGACGACCCGCCGTTGGCTGTGGTGGATTTCTCTCTTCCTGCCCAGCCTTTGCGTTGATTGAAGCTCACTCCGTTAAGCCTTTCCTTTACTGTTGATATGCATTATTATGATTCGGGTTTTCATCCACCTTTATTTCCATAAAAGCAAATGGCTGCGGATACTGGACTTTTTTTCAAACCTTTTCTTCTCTCTGGGGACTGCCAATTAGCACTCTTTCCCCATGGTTTCTGTGGCTATTGGCACACCGTTTCCCGGGATTTCTTTGGCTTTGACTGATCTTTCATTCCCACTCCACAGTATAAATATTTCCCACTTTCTCTGTCTTTAGCTTTGACAAAGGGTCATCTGGACTCGAAAGGTTAGCTCTTTTTATTCCCTACAGATGCTCCCAGACATGCTGAGATTTCCAGCATTTTCTCTTTGGTTTCACCTTTATTTCCATCTTTATTTCATGCTCACGTCAAATTTCTTAGGAGTCAGGATAATTTTATGCATAAAATTAATGGGACATTGCAGAGGATTGGGATAAAGGAATTCCATTCGTACTGTTTGCAATTAGGGATGCACCAAATGAGTCAACCAAATTCAGTCCTTTTGAACTAATTTTTAGTCATGAGGTAAGAGGACCACTTAAATTGATTAAGGCAAAATTGGTGAGTGAGAAATCGGAAATTACATGATTGGATTACGTGTCAAATTTAAGGGAACGGTTAAGTAGAGCAGGTGAATTGGCTTGACAACATTTAAAAGTTTCACAAAATGTGATGAAACGGGTAGCGGACAAGAAATCCAAAGTTCGTAGTTTTGACAGTGGAGATAAAGTTTTAGTATTGTACCAGTGGTAGATGAGCCTTTAAATGCAAGGTTTTGTGGACTTTATCAGATTGAAAGGAAATTAAGTGAGGTGAATTGTGTTGTAAAAACGCCAGATAGAAGGAAAACTCACCGAGTGTGTCATGTGACTATGCTTAAAAGGTACTTTGAAAAGGAAGGCGAGAAAAAGGAGGTTTTAATGATTCTGACTCAAAGTGATGAACTAAATCCAGATGCCTGTGAATTTGATATACTTCAAATTAAATTGGAAAATGAGGATGATCTTAAAAATTGGGATACATTGTTGAGTTACATTCCAGAGGAAAAACAAATTGACCTGAAGAGTTATTGATATCACATGGGCAAGTTTATAGAGAGAAATTGGGAAGTACTAAAATGGCTATACATGATATAATGTGGGAAATGCTGCTCCAATCAAACAACATCCATATAGACTTAACCCTTTAAAATTGGCACAGGTTAACAAAGAGATTGAGAGTATGCTTAAAAATGGCATAATTAGAACATAGAACAGTACAGCACAGAACAGGCCCTTCGGCCCTCGATGTTGTGCCGAGCAATGATCACCCTACTCAAACCCACGTATCCACCCTATACCCGTAACCCAACAACCCCCCTCCTTAACCTTACTTTTTAGGACACTATGGGCAATTTAGCATGGCCAATCCACCTAACCCGCACATCTTTGGACTGTGGGAGGAAACCGGAGCACCCGGAGGAAACCCACGCACACATGGGAGGACGTGCAGACTCCGCACAGACAGTGACCCCGCCGGGAACCGAACCTGGGACCCTGGAGCTGTGAAGCATTTATACTAACCACCATGCTACCGTGCTGCCTGGTGAATCTGTTTATTCCTGCAGTGATGTCAGAGAGTGGGTGGAGCTGGGCTGTCTGTCAGCTTTTTACTTTTGCTTTAGGCTTTTTGCTGCAGGGTGGTTTGGTTTCATTTTGTTTTGGAGAACCTGCAATCACAGCAGGATGTGTATGAATCTCTGCAAGTTTATGAATGCCTATTTGCTGATTTCAACCTGGTAACTGTTCTCAGTAGTAAATTTAAACCTGAGGTGCTTCTGTTAAAAGGTTTTGTTTTAAGTCTTACGGATGTTAAAAGGAAAGCTCAAGGATTACTTAGTGTTGTATTCTTTGGGGGTTGTATTTGAATTAATGGTTGCTAAGGTGTTCACTGTATGTTTTAAAAAGGTTAACTTGAGTTCATAGAATAAACATTGTTTTGCTTTAAAAAATTCTTGTCCATTTCTGCTGGACAACACCTGTAGCGTGGGCCGTGTGTTCCCCATACCACAATCTATTAAACGTTGTGGGTCAGGTGAACTCTATGATACACTTTGGGGTTCTCTAAATCCTGGCCCATAACAATCTGCTTTCTGAACCCAGGGCAGTTATACCCCTGAAGGGATTCAAGTGCCACTTTTCTGCAGGGACATCGGGTACACAATTCTTTCAAAATTCGTTCAAGAAGCCAGTGCACCACTACTTTCTCAAGGGGCAATTAGGGATGGGCAATAAATGCTGTGCCCATAGCCAGCGTCGTCAACATCCCATTAACAAATAATGAAATGCAGACCTCTTGGGCCATAGAAGTTAATGCTGAGAGGAAAAGATTCTTCTGAACAACAACTTGCATTTATATAGCACCTTTCACACCACAAAACGGACCCAGGCACTTGACTGGAGCGATTAACAAGCAGCATTTGACAGCAAGCCGCAAAAGACAATATTAGGACAGCTGACCTAGAGACTGGTCAGAGAGGTAGGTTTTAAGGAATGTCTTAAAGAAGGCGAGTGAGAGATAGACAGTCAGAGCGGTCTATGGGGAGAATTCCAGAGCTTCGGGTCAAGGCATAGTCTGCACTGAAAATCGGAGATGCCCAGGATGCCAGAAATGAAGGAGTGCAGAGAATGTAGAAAGTGAAATGATTGGGCGAGCATGTAGAGATTGGGATGACCAGGACCAAGGAGGAATTTAAAAGCAAAGATGACAATTTAAAAATGAAAGCATTGTTAGGTAAGAGGTCGGCAAACATGCTCGGGAATGGGGCATGATACAGGATACCCCTGGGATGTTCAGCCATTCTAGATACTGACTGCATTCCTGGCTTACAGTCGGAAACATGGCTTTTATTGTCTAATATAAAAAGGGAGGCATCTAGTCTAGTGCCTGTCTTTGAATCATATTATTACCTATTGTCCACTCAGACAGCAATGTACAATCAGGCTCTTGTAAAAATATTTCCCTCAGAAACGGCAGATTAAAAAAACTCTTGAGCGTTTGTTAGCAACTGCTTCACATGAACAGGTATAGCAGATAAATATGTTATTAAACAATATCACAGTCATACCAGTTGTGGCAGGGTAGGTGGACAATATATAATAACCATTCGAACTGCTTCACAATTAAATGCCTTTGCGCTGCAATTCTCTCCAGCCACATCTAAATTAAGCATTGAGAAATTATTTTGCTTAGATAACTGAGCAAACTTCGTGTCCTTGGCATTGATTTATTGAATTGTGAAAGTCCAAGTGAATTTGATACCAACTAATTCCTTTCCAAGAATCATTTGATGTTTGTCTCAATCATCAATTGATTATTTATGGACAGTACGTTTTCATACACACTGGACAAGGCCAGTATATCCGTGGATTCTGATCTAAATTCACACAATTTAGGGAAGGTGGAGCTTCAGACTTAGTGGCCTTGGCTTTCTGTATATTCAGAGTGTCTCCAACGGGCAGCAATTTCTAACATTCCCAGATTTCCCTTGGCCCCGGCCATATTTCCAGCCCAGTGTCATTCATGCCTGGAGACAGGCTCCATGGTCTCTGCCAGACAGCCATGTCGCAGTGCGGAAAAGGCTCGGAGTATTAGGGATCCGGAACAGGTGGTCAGTCACCGGCGCCTGCTACCGTCATACACTCGAGAGCATGGTGGGCGACACGGTGGCACAGTGGTTAGCACATCTGCCTCACAGTGCGAGGGACACGAGTTCAATTCTGGCCTTGGGTGACTGTCTGTGTGGAGTTTGACATTCCATCCGTGTCTGTATTGGTTTTCTCTGGGTGCTTCAGTCTCCTCCCACAGTCCAAACATGTATCTATGAGTTGGATTGGCCGTGCTAAATTGCCCCTTAGTGTCCAAAGATGTGCAGGTTAAGTGGGGTGATTGGGATGGGACAGGGGAATCGACCTGCATAGGGTGCTCATGATAGCGTTGGTGCAGACTCAATGGGGCAAATGGTCTCCTTCTACACTGTCGGGACTCTATGGATTCTCTGGTTCTATGGAGCACTAACTTAGGCCAATTTTCTACTAGGGGGCACAGGTTTAAGGTGGAAGGAGCAAGGTTTAGAGAGTAACGAGGCAAGTTTTTTAAACAGTGTAGTGGGTGCCTGGAACTCGCTGCCGGAGGAGGTGGTGGAAGCAGGGACGATAGTGACATTTAAGGGGCATCTTGACAAATACATGAATAGGATGGGACTAGAGGGATACAGACCCCGGAAGTGTAGACGATTTTAGATTAGACGGGCAGCATGGTCAGCGCAGGCTTGGAGGGCCAAAGAGCCTGTTCCTGTTCTGTATTTTCCTTTGTTCTTTGTTCTTTTTCCCCAAAATCCAGCATGGGCTTAATGGCCAATTAACTTCCTTCTGGCCCTCCACACATGCTGACATTTTTATAGAAAGCTAACATGCATAACCGGCACAGGTTTGGAAGGCCAAAGGTCCTGTTCCGGTGCTGTACTTTTCTTTTCTCTTTGTTCTCTTTGTTCATTGTAAGCAATAGGAAGGAAAATGGTATGTTATCTTTTGTTACAAATAGATTGTAGTAACAAAGTAAATAAGTCTTACTAGCGATCTACTAGGCATTGATGAGGCCACACCAACAGTACTGAGTGCATGTTTGGTCTCCTTAACGAAGTCAGGCCATACTTGCCCAGACGGAGTGCAACAAAGGTTGACAAGGCTGGTTTTCTGGGCCGAGGGGAATGCCAAATGAGGAGAGGTTAGACAGACCAGGCTTATATTCTCAGGAGTTTAGAAGAATACAAGGTGATTGAATGGAAACTAATAAAACACTTGAGAGGCGTGATAAGGTAGAGGCTGAGAAAATGTTTCACCTGGCCGTAGAATCCAGACACAACGACACAGTCTCAGGATGAGGGGCAGGTCATTTAGGGATGAGATGAGGAGATATTTCTTCACTCAGAGGGTGGTGAAGCTTTGGAGTTCCCTCGCCACCCCCCCCCCCCCCCCCCAATCAGGGTGGTGGATGTTCAATCGTTGAGTATGTTCGAGGCAGAGGCCATTACACCTTTGGGTGCTAAGGGCGTATCGGGATAGCTGAAGAGTGCGAGGAGGTGGAGTTGAGATATAAGATTAGCCACAATCTTAATTGGCAACTGAATAGGTATTGAAGGGCCGAATACCTTAATTCCAGCTCCCATTTCTGACTTCTGACAGTCGTCCAGAGGCCCAGACTACCCTATCGAAGGACACACGTTCAAATCCCACCACGGTAGCTGGTGGGTTTCAAATTCAATTAATTAAAAAAGTATCGGAAATATTAAGTTCGTCTCAGTAATGGTGACTATGAAACTATCAGCAATTGTCACTGGGTTCACTAATGTCCTTCAGGGAAGGAAATCTGCCATCCGTCGCCGGTCTGACCTATATGCAAGTCCAGACCTGCAGCAATGTGGTTGACCCTTAACTGCCCTACTGCAATGTCCTCGGTGAGGCAGTCGGTCCAAGGGCAATTAGGGATGGGCAGCAAACGCTGGTCGTGTCCCATGAAACAATAGCATGGTGGTTAGCATCAATGCTTCACAGCTCCAGGGTCCCAGGTTCGGTTCCCGGCTGGGGTCACTGTCTGTGTGGAGTCTGCACGTCCTCCCCGTGTGTGCGTGGGTTTCCTCCGGGTGCTCCGGTTTCCTCCACAGGTCCAAAGATGTGCGGGTTAGGTGGATTGGCCATGCTAAATTGCCCGTAGTGTTCTAAAAAGTAAGGTTAAGGGGGAGTTGTTGGGTTACGGGTATAGGGTGGATACGTGGGTTTGAGTAGGGTGATCATTGCTCGGCACAACATCGAGGGCCGAAGGGCCTGTTCTGCGCTGTACTGTTCTAAATCTAAACAGAAACAAATGAAGGATTTCAAATGGCAGAGAGGACAGCAGAGGCCACGGGCGAAATTCTCCGACCCCCAGCAGGGTCGGAGAATCGCCTGGGCCGCCGAAAAGCCGGCCCCCGCTGTGGCAGAGATTTTCCGCCACCTGGGAAGTGGCGGCGGCGGGAATCACGCCACTTGCCGATTGGCGAGGCCCCTATGGCGATTCTCCGGCCCAGATGGGCCAAAGTCCCGCCGCTGGGAGGCCTCTCCCGCCGCCGAAGTTCGAACCACCTCTGCTGGCGGCAGGATCGGCGGCGCGAGCGGGGCCCGGGGTCCTGGGGGGGGCGGGGGGCGATCGGACCCCGGGGGGTGCCCCCACGGTGGCCAGGCCCGCGATCGGGGCCCCGCTGCTCAGAGTCCGGGCCAGTGCCCTGGGTGCACTCTTTCTCTTCCGCGGCCGCCACGGCCTCTGCCATGGCGGAAGCGGAAGAGAAACCCACATCACGCTGGTTTTTTGCGCCAGTCTTCTGGTGCCAACCGCTCCGGCGCGGGCTAGCCCCAAAGGTGGGGAGATTCCCCACCTTTGGGAGGCCCGACCCCGGAGTGGTTGGCGCCACTCCCCTACGCCGGGACCCCCCCGTCACGCCGGGTAGGGGAGAATCCCGCCCCACATTTCTTTCTTTGCAGTGCCATTGCGATACAGCCACCCACAAATGGACATGACACAAAGCACATTTAAAAAATATATATTTATTCGTTCATGGATGTGGGCATCGCAGGCTGGTCCATCATTTAGTGCCCATCCCTAATTGCTCTTGAGGGCAATTAAAAGTCTACCACATTGCTGTGGGTCTGGAGTCACATGTCAGCCAGACCAGGGAAGGATGGGAGATTTCCTTCCCTAAAGGACATTAGTGAACAAGATGGGTTTTTACGGCAGTTGCCAATGGTCTCATGGCCATCATTTGACTTTAATTCCAGATTTTTATTGAATTCAAATTAAGCACACTTCCCATACTTCCAGATCTATCAAAAGGGTGAAAAAGGGCGGCAACTTGAGGTGAGCCTTTCCATTGGATTTTAAAATTCACTTGCCTTTATTTTGTAATTAAAGTAAGTCTCAGTTTAGTTCATTGGTAGAACTCTTACCTTTATTATGATTTAGAGAGGGCAGTGCTGTAATGGTAATGTCGCTGGACTAATGATAATCTGGAGATACAGGTTCACATTGCACCACTCACCCAGCTGGTGGGAATTGACTTCAATTAACTTAATAAGTTCGATTAATTTATGAAGATCTGGAATTAAAAGTTCATCACAGTAATGGGGCCATGAAACTATCATCGATGGTTGTAACAAATCCATCTGGTTCATTAATGCATTAATGGTTCATTAATTACCTGATTGGGCCAAAATGTTACTCTGCACCCACAGCATTGTAGTTGACTTTCAAGTTCCCTCTGAAACTGCCTACCAAGCCTCAATTCAAGAGAAATTAAGACTGGGCAGTGATGTCCATGTCCCATGAAAGAAATTTAAAGAATCTGAGCACATATTGCCAAGCTAAAGCTTCAGTGTGGCATGACGTGTGCTGCACTAATACTGTAGATTGGCAATGTGATTTTAATGGCTTCATGATAAAAAAACAAAAGTGGGCAGCATGGTGGTGCAGTGGTTAGCACTGCTACTTCAAGGCGTTGAGGACCTGGGTTTGATCCCGGCCCCGGGTCACTGTCCGTGTGCAGTTTGTACATTCTCCCTGTGTCGGCATCGGTCTTGTCGTGTTAAGCACACTGAGATAACATGGGCTGCAACTGGATGCAGCTTTACCTGAGAGATACTCCAGACCTTGAAGTTAGTTAAATTTGATTTATTGAACCTGCCACACAGTTAGCACAGTTCTATGTGAGTTCGACTCTCTGCTAACCTAAATGTGATTACTCTGACTGAACCAGACTAGCTCTTAGCCATGTGCTGGAGGGGTAATGTGATATATCCACCCTGACTCACACTGTAGATGTTCCCAGTGGAAAGAGGCGGAGTGTGAGTGCCTTGTGCCTTTTATAGTGGGAAACCACCCCCAAGTGTTCTGCCTGCTGATTGGTTATGTCCTGTTCTCTGTGTTCATTAGCTGCCTGTCTGTATCTCATTATTTGCATGTCTGATATCATGACAGGTCTCACCCCACAATCCAAAAATGTGTAGGGTAATGGATTGGCCATGCTAAATTGCTCCTTAATTGGGAAAAAAAAGAATTGGGTACTTGTAATTTTTTTTTTTTTTAATTTAAAATAAAGAGCAAAAGCCACATTAGTCAACTACTTTGTTATATAATAACCCTTATGAGACCCACGGGGACACATCGATCGATTTTCTCAAGAAACGTATAGAATACAAGCTCCCCCGCTTGTGGGTGGAGGCCCGGCCAGCTGGGGTTCATAAATTCACGCTTTGAAAGCTGGCCCACGACTGAGACTGACATTTCCAATCGTCCTGATTGGGATCTGTGAGCTGAAAGCTGCATTGCGACCTTTACTTCATCTTTACAACTTTGATTTGATTTGATTTATTATTGTCACATGTATTAGTATATAGTGAAAAGTACTGTTTCTTGCATGCTGTACAAACAATGCATACCGTACATAGGGAAGGAAGGAGAGATGGCAGAATATAATGTTACAGTTATGGCTAGGGTGTAGGAAAAGATCAACTTTATACGATGTAGGTCCATTCAAAGTCTGATGGCAGTAGGGAAGAAGCTGTTCTCGAGTCGGTTGGTACGTGACCGCAAACGTGGTACCTTTTTCCTGATGGAAGAATGTGGAAGAGAGTATGTCCGGGGTGCGTGGGGTCCTTAATTATGCTGGCTGCCTTTCTGAGGCAGCGGGAATTCTAGATAGAGTCAATGGATGGGAGGCTGGTTTGCGTGATGGACTGGGCTACATTCAGACTTTTTGAAGTTTCCTGCGGTCTTGGGTAGAGGCAGGCTCCATACCAAGCTGTGATACAACCAGAAAGGATGAACAACCAGAAAGAAACAACTTAAAAGTTGTTTTACTTACCTTCTCAGGCCTTCTGAGCTTTATAGTTCTTTAACATGAAAAGCAAGAACCCATTGAAACCACATTTCTAATCAACGGTATTAGTGGCGTTTTGGCCAATTTTATCCATTATTTTACTGAAACAGAATATCCCAAGTCATCCACAATACTCGTGACACAAACACGGCAGCCAGAAGGATGCCCAATTAAAAAGAATCATATGATCACAACAGAACTCAAATCCATGAGATGGGATGACATTAGAGCCCAAGGATGGCATGAGACGGGGTGGCGTGGGGGCGGGGGATCGAATGGCAAAGGAAGGCCGGGCTGAATAGGATGGCATAGGAGGAGGGAATAGCATGGAAAGGATGGAATGACATGGGAATGATGGAATGGGAGTGGAGGAGTGGAGGAGTGGGAGAGAGTTGATGGCACCAGAGAGTGGAATGGGAGGCATGGAATGGCATGGATTGGAATGGTACAGGAGGGATGGCTAAGATGATGGTATTACTTATGTATACTAATTGACGTCAATGTCTTGCAGGTCTGATAGTTGAAATTAGTTGGGTGTGTCAGGTTTAGAGCAGTTAATTCCCATGGCGATATAGGTAGGACTGAGTTAAGATACAATTTGATGTGGCAATGTAACCATTTACTGTAAGCCGCCTCACATCAATTCTTTCCATGACTTCATTGTTTGGCACTGCTCAGTTGGCAAGGCGCTACTCTGAGCAAATATTCCTGGACACAAGGATTGTCATATTCACTCTATATTGAATCTACCTACCAGAGACTGGACTGAAACCCTGAGTTGTTTTCCAAGAAGAGTTTTTGGCAAGAAGACCGCAATGTCCTGGTCAAAGGGAATGTTGTGTTACTGCTGATTATTTGAACAATTATTTCATGGGGATGCGGTTTCGCTGGCAAGACGAGCATTCATTGCTCATCCCTAATTGCCCTCGAGCAGGTGGTGGTGAGCTGCCCTTTTGAACCGCTGCAGCCCATGTAGCATAGGTATACCCACAGTGCTGTTAGGGAGGGGTTCCAGACAGTGAAGGAACGGCCAATATATTTCCAAGTCAGGATATTGTGTGACTTGGCCAGGGGCATGTTCCATTGGTCTGTTGCCCTTGCTGTCCTAGGTGGAGGCTGCGGGTCTGGAAGGTGCTGTAGAAGGAATCTTTGTGAGCTAAGACCTTAGTCATGAAAGTGTGGACCTGGACACACTTGTTTTAATCATCAGCTCACAAACATGGCCAGAGTTTTAAATCAGCTAGCAGACTGTAAAATCCCAGCCAAGTCAGAATATTGTTGAGAAATAATCATCTCCCTGTGGTTAGCACTGTTCCTTCACAGTGCCAGGGACCTAGATTTGATTCCTGGCTTGGGTCACTATCTGTGCACGTTCTCCCCGTGTCTGTGTGGCTTCCTCCGGGTGCTCCGGTTTTCTCCCACAAGTCCGAAAGACGTGCTTGTGTGGTAATTTGGACATTCTGAATCCTCCCTCCGTTTACCCAAACAGGCGCTGGAATGTGGCGACTCGGGGATTTTCACAGTAACTTCATTTTAGTATTAATCTAAGCCTCCATGTGACAATAATAAGATTATTTTATTATTATTAGTTTAACAAACTCTTCACTTAATAAGATTGGTCTAGACGGATTGTTCCAATTTTGTTCAGATTTGTGCCAAGAGATCCTGACCACTGTAAACTTTACTCAGCTATCCATTTGTGGGTTTAGACATGGTGGTTAATCTTCTTGGGGAATTTTTCTCACTCTGGCACAATTTTCGCCACTGTTACCTGTACGGCAATAGAACCAGAGACCCTGAGGAAATACGGTCAACTTTGGTACAAAGAATCTTTATTTGGAATCCATGGTGGCTGATAAGGTTGCTGAGGTTGTTCACACTGAGGATGGAGTTCAACATGCAGACATGCAGAGCAATTTTGTGTGAGCATTTTTTTCATAGGTACAGGATGTCCTGGGAAGTTTGTTACGTCCATGTGAGGAGGAGTCTTCTGACCTGCCATTCCAGCCACCTGACAGTTTTGTTTGTGATTTAGATGGAAGAAGGTATTTACTCAATGTCTTTGCTTAAACATTTACGTGCTAATTGCAAAGAAACCGGCCTGGCAGTGATTCTTGTGTTTAAAACACAAAGGGGTTAATTTTTCTTGAGTTAAAAACCCACCTAGATAAAGGTATAAAGAGATTTTGAAAGGTAAAACCCATGCATTGAACTTGCAACACACACAAACAGGCACCATTTCAAGTTATACAGTAGGAATTTATTTTTGGGGCCAAAGCAAAAACCTAATGCTGAAAGGTACAAAATAGAGAATTCACTGTTTATGAGCCCTTCGCTGATACCCATGGCTGAAACAGAATTTTTCTATGGTTGTCTTGAAATTTCAGTGATGTTGAAGCATAGGTCTTTTCTAATAGTCAATGATTTTTGCACCTGATGTTACTTTTGATTAAAATTCTCTCTCTCTGTGCTGGATTTCATATGTCATCAGAGTCGGACTTACATGAAACAACAGCGTTGCATAGCAGGCCCCCGGCCAATGGGGGGCTCCATACTGAGTGGTGGCTGTGGTGTGGGAGCACCAATCAGAGCCTGGTAACTCTGAATTTGCTGATGGGCTCATTGAGCCTATCAGCAGGCAACACAGAACAACATCAGGCTCTGACCGGTAGAATCCTTTCAGAGCAGGAAAACAGTGTGCCAGATGTTGAGAGATGGTGGAGACTTGAAGTAGTTCAAATTGATCTCCTGATTGTCTAGTGTTAAGTTTCTAAACTTTTATTGAGTGAAGCAGCAGCAAGGTTTTCAACATTCGGGTCCGGCAGCCTGAGCCAAAATTGAGATGGCCAACCTTACATCAGGGTGCGAGCCTGGAAGCCTTCAGCGAGACGAGGAGAAGGCGCTGGCCATTAGCTATCGGGGAGCAGCTGAGCACCTCCCAATCGCCAGGCCAGTGCTGAGGAGTGCGGGCAGGTAACTAACCACAGAAAGAGCAGGGTCCAGGCTAGGGTAGGCCAGATGAAGCCAGCGCCCAACATCAGCCAGGCAGCCAACCAGACAGGAGTACGCACAGTCTTTGAGGCTCGAGCGAGAAGTGAGCAGTCCGGAGATGCGAGGACCATGCAAGCACAGGCGTCGCGGTTTTTGGGGAGCAGTGGCCAGCAAGGTGCCATGACCAGAGGCCTGCAACTGAGAGTGAGTGGGCTGGGTGCTACCTGGACCGGTGAGGTTGAGAGCGGAGCCCAAGCCAGATAGCCAGGCAGCCAGCAGAACCAGCTGGTCATTGAGGTTCGTGACCTGGCCACCTGAACCACCTGAGCGAGCGGTGAGCAGTCGGGAGGTGTGAGGGCCAGGCAAGCATCTGCATCGTGGTTTCGGGAGAGCACCAGGGTGACTTCACCAAAGCCAGAGGCCATGGCTGAGAGTGAAAGGGCTGGCCGGCGACCGGACCAGCGAGGACGAGAGCATAGCAGAAACCAGGCCAGGTAACCAGCAACAGCTGCAGCCAGGCAGCCAAGCTAGCCACCGTTAGCACACCTGCAAGCTTAGGTCATCAAGGGTGGCAGCTGCAGGGGTGACTCAACCCCCAGGCCAGGGCTGAGGAGGGCAAAGTAGGCTGCTCTTTTTGAAAATTCATGTTGGTTAAAAGTCAAGATATACCAGTCAATATGAAGAGGCACGATGAATCTGGCAGTTAACAAGAAATTTGAAGACGAGGCAAGAGGACGAAGCTAGGCAAAAAGACAGTTTAGTCACTTTGAAAGGTTTGAAATATTGATCATTGCCCAAACTGCACATTCACCCTCAACATCAACATCTACCAAACATTCTCTCACTTGTTTGATGACTTCGACCTAGACCAGATAACATAGGTGGTATGGAAAACTTGAGAAAGGAATTTGAGGTTGGAGTTTTGAAAGCAGATTCAAAGTCTTCATGAGTCCCATTTTCTGAGGGTGAAGAGAAATGGCATGAGGGAAAGGAGAAATTGTTTTTTTTTCCGGAAACTTCTAAGGCAGTCTATTGTTACTTTGCAAATGAATCCCCGACCCTCAGGCTGGAGAGTTCTGGTTCTGAAGAGAGATTGGGATAGACTTGGATTGTTTTCTTTGGAGCAGAGGAGACTGAGGAGGACATGATTGAGATATACAATTATGAGGGGCATGGATAGAGTAGGCAGGAAGAAGCTTTTCCCCCTCGGTGGAGGAATCAATGACCAGGGGGGTGAGATTTAAGTTAAGGGTAGGAGGTTTAGAGGGGATGTGAGGCCAACCTTTTTAACAGAGGGTGGTGGGAGTTTGGAACTCGCTGCCTGAAAGGGTGATGGATGCACAGACCCTCATAACATTAGAAGTATTTAGATGCGCACTTGCAATTCCAGGGCACCAAGGCCAAGTGCTGGAAAATGGGGTAAGAATAGTTAGGTGATTGTTTTGACCAGTCATAGGCGCGATGGGTCGAAGGGGCCGTTTTTGTGTTGTAAACCACTACGACTCTATGAGATATTAAGGCTATGTGTACATTCATTCTATTATGTCAATTATCAGGAAGAATTGTCCTGTGTTATTGGCTCAGTTTAAAAAGGGAGTGCTGTTACTGAAGGAAAATGTCCTCCTTGGGATTTTCTCTAAGATGACATGATGCATCATCACAGTCAAGTCGAAGAGGTAATGTTTTAGCTTGCCTTGAATAACTCTGCATTTGATGAGCTTCTCAAAGAGGCATTTGAAAAGTTATCAATATTGTGGCTCAGGGAAGACCATTTATTCTCACATACGGAACTGACGATGATTTCATCACTATAATGGCAGAACGGCTGAGAGATCAATTCACTAATGAAGTAAAAGATGCCAAATACTATTCCATAATGGGTGATTCAACACGACATGTGAGTCATGTAGACCAGTTAACATTAATTTTAAGATATGTGACCTGTGATGGTGAAGTCATAAAGCGATTTTCTCAGGTTTCCTCCAGCTACACTTCCACACTTCTGAGTGCCAGTAGTCAACCGTTTGGAAATCATTGCAAATTTAGTTTTGTACATCAAGAATTGTTGTGGCAGAGCATCGATAATGTTGCTAATATGGCAGGAAATTGTTCAGGTCGACAAGCAAGTCTACAAGTGGGGGGAGCTCATTATTGCTCTATTGGCAGCCTTCCTCTAGACTGTTGCTTAGCAGCTGGCATATTGTAATAAAAAACATTCAAACGTGTTTACTCCAGTCTGCACATCCTCCCCGTGTGTGCGTGGGTTTCCTCCGGGTTGCTCCGGTTTCCTCCCACAGTCCAAAAATGTGCAGGTTAGTGGATTGGCCATGATAAATTGCCCTTTGTGTCCAAAATTGCCCTTAGTGTTGGGTGGGGTTACTGGGTTATGGGGATAGGGTGGAGGTGTTGACCTTGGGTAGGATGCTCTTTCCAAGACCAGTGCAGACTTGATGGGCCGAATGGCCTCCTTCTGCACCGTAAAATTCTATGTAAATGACCTCTCCTCCCCACAGTAATTTCAGAAGGTAATTGATTAGCACCCATATGGGCAGACTGTCTCTATTGTCCCTTGGTCTAGGCCAGGGTTTGCCAAATTTTTCCAGCCGTAGACCACTTGTGACCTCCCAAGAGCATGGGAACTCATGTCAATGTCACATTTTGGTCCCCTTTCATGCCCCCCTCGACCAGCTTCTCCCAAGGCCCCCCTCCCTCTCCTCACATGAATCCCCTGCCAAAGCCCCCCCAAATGAATCTCCTCCAAAAGCCCCCCTCACATAGCATTTAGTTTTCCAAAAATGCGTTCTCAGGATGTGGTTGACACTGCCACGGTAACAATTTCTCTTACTGAGTAACAGTACTTATCACCATCATCACCACCGCTTCTTCACCGCCTAGGCCACTGCTCCACCCGCTCACCACTTTTCTGCCCAGCAACAGAAAAAAGAAACGAGAAATCAAATTGACCAATTGGAGCCCTGCCTTTCTGAGCACTGGCTAGATAGGTTCACCATCGTCAGCTTAGCAGAAGATAATGCTCAGAGAGAACACTTTCTTCTTGCCAATTTGTTTTCTTTCATTTGTGGCTGTTGCTCTTTCCCTCATCTTTGCTGCCTCCGCTGAAGTATGCGCACACTTAGTTTCCACGCTTTTTAACGTTTTTTTCCCAAATACTTCATTTTTGTAACATGGCTGCCGCCCCGGTTCGGGCCCACATGGACCCCAGTTTGACATCAGCAGCTGTGAAATTCCACAGAAGGATATCTGGGCATGTCTTAATTGTATTCTACATTGAAAACTTCCAGAAAAATTGGTCATCTTGTAATAGCAGATGTCATACGATTCTGGCAGTCATCCTAAGTCAGTGTCTTTTTCTTGTTTGGAAAATCCTTTTTCAGCATTTCAATATATATTTGATCAGCTCATGCAAATGAACAATATTAATATCACTCATACACACGTCACATTCTCGTGACAGTATGTCCAGGTCTGTGCACCTTACAGAGACCCTGGCTGTATTTTATTCCTCCTTACTAATTTAGCAAAGGGAAGTCGACCTGAGTAAATAAAAAGTGGAACAATATTGGTGGAAAATGACAGCAGATTGTTTGTGCTTTAATATTTATCCTGATCTCTTACAGTTCCAAAATGGGTTAAGGAGCAAGAATGAAAAGGAAGAGTAACGGCAAGGTCATGCTGTCTTCCTGATTTGCACCAGACCCCCACTCAGCCAGATCCCAGCCAGTAGGTGGTGATGGCCGGGTGTGATGATCTGCATACAGCAATTCTGTACATAATATTATACATGATCTCCGACCACCAGGTGGTAGTGTAATCTATCTCATGACTCTGTGTCTAGAGAGTTGGGAGTAAGTCGGGTTGGTGGATAGACGTAGCTCTATAATAGTGGTTAGTAGTTTTTGATTTATTTATTCTAGTTTATCTTTACCACGCAGTTGTTTCATAATAAATTGTTTAAAGTAGATGTCCTGAAGTGCATCATTTATATCGGCCAGTCTACAGAACATGGGCGAAATTCTCCGACCCCCAGCAGGGTCGGAGAATCGCCTGGGGGCGCCTAAAATCCCGGCTCCGCCGTGGCAGAGAGTCTCAGCCACCCCGGGAAGTGGTGGCGGCGGAATCTCGCCACTTCCAATCGGAGAAGCCCCTGCGGTGATTCTCCGGCCCGGATGGGCCGAAGTCCCGCCGCTGGGATGCCTCTCCCAGCCGCTGAGGTTTAAAGCACCTCTGGAACGGCGGGCTCAGTGGCGCGAGCAGGCCCCCGGGGTCCTGGGGGGGCGGGGGGCGATCGAACCCCGGGGGGTGCCCCCACGGTGGCCTGGCCCGCGATCGTGCCCCCCGCTCAGACCAGTGCCCTGGCTGCACTATTTTCCTCCGCGCCCGCCACGGCCTTCGCCATGGCGGAAGCGGAACAGAACCCCACATTGCGCATGCGCCGACCGACGAAAGCCTTTCGGCCAGCCCCGCTGCCGGGGGCGCCGGTTTTTTGCGCCAGTCTTCTGGTGCTAACCGCTCCGGCGCAGGGCTGGCCCCCAAAGGAAAATTCCCCACCTTTGGGGAGGCCACTCCCCTACTCCGGGACCCTCCGTCACGCCAGGTAGGGGAGAATGCCGCACCATGACACTGTGTAGAGGATTGCCTGCCCCTTCGGTGGAGCGAACAGAGCACTTGGCAGGCTTGCCCAGTGGCTGAAGCACGGGCAAGTGCATAGGAGCATGTAGAGATTGACGTGAGGCCTATGTAGGTGCCTACAAGCGAAGGGAACTGGAGTGGACATGCAGCTGCTTGGGACGCAGGAGGACAGTCTGGACAGCACCAAATATCCCCGAGCCTGAGAATCCCCAAGAAACGTTTGTGGTCTGGTGGCAATAAGGTAATATTGCTCAGATGGTCGGGGGAACTCTCAAAAGGAGTGTTATTAATGCCCATTACTTTGTTTCTTTGCTGTGCTTCAAGTCCAGTTTTAAGCTCAAACCCATTTTGCAAAGAGTGGGGATAGGGGATAAAAGAAAAGAGGACTGGATTCCCCAGTCTCCAGCTGCTTGTTTCTCGGCAACGCACTGTTCGCTGGCAGCAGGATTCTGACTTCCTGTCACTTGTCAATGGGATTTCCCATTGAAGCCACCCCACGCCACCAGGGTTCGCTGCCAGTGGGAAAAGTGAATGACAACAGCCAGACAATTCTGAACGGGTTTATGATCATGACCCGGCAGTCCTGCTGAACTCAAGGCAATCTGGCTTCCATTGTGTAACGAGAAAGCCTACAACACTGCTGGCCTAAGACAAGAGGCAGAATATTACAGAACTGTCACGGCAGGAGCGGGGCTGTTAAAAGCGACGAGCAACTCAAAACCCATTGATTTCATCGCGACTGTAAAATCCCGGCGGCGTAAAATTCTGCCCAAGGTGTTGAGCTGTCGATTTCGTTTCTGTGGTGAGGCGTTTGTTTCTTTCAGATAAGTTTTTTCAAGAATGTTCTTTTAGATTTGTCCAATTAAGAATCAGTGAACTGGAACAAGAGGCACTGTCTTGGCTGTGAATGATAGCATATTCAGCAATATGCATCTGCAATTCAGATCTTGCAGGATAAGTGACTATCCCGGAGGTGATAGTTAACAAAGCTTCACATCGTCTCATTTATAATATATTTACATCAAGTTTATGAATTAAGCATACAATCATGTTGTGTAGCAACATCAATAACCTTCTCGAAATAACCTGTGCAACATTTCTTTCGCTTAGGACACATTGCTGATTTTGACATTCCCAATGTGACAAATTAAAATTTACCTGCTGAGCTTGTGAATGAGTAATTTCATCAGGCTTCAATGTTGCGGATTGCACAAATTACGCAGGAAATCGCCCCAGGGTAGATATTGTGGCCCCTGCTGTGACATAAAACCAGGAATAAATTAGCTGCTCGAACCTCTTCCACCAGGTAATGGCAGATCTGTGATCTAACTTCAGAAAAACATCTTTGTCCCATATCCGCATAAACCTCTGCACAACAAAGATCTATCAATCTCAGATTTAAAAATTTATAATTATCAATTGTTGTTTGCAAACACAGCTTACGGCATTTAACCCAGAAGCAGAGTAATATCTTTAAAAAAGTGTGTGGAACCTGTAATTGTCATATTCATAGAGGTCTCCAGCACAGGAAAGGCCCTTTGGTCCATTGTTTTTAAAGAGTTTGATAGGAATTTGCATCAGTTGTAAAGGGTTCAATTGTAATTTGCCTGGATAATAAAAAATAATAAGAAGTCCGGCAGTGGCGTAGTGATATTGTCATTTGACTAGTAATCAAGGGCAATGCTCTGGGGACCTAGCTTCGAAGCCCATCTTGGCAGATGGGTGAAATTTGAATTCGGTAAAAATCTGCTATCAAAAGTTTAATGATGGCCAAGAAACGTAGTTGATTGTCGGAAAAATGGTTCACTCATGTGAAGGGCAGCACGATGGCTCAGTGGTTAGCACTGCTGCCTCACAGCAGCAGGGACTCAGGTTTGATTGCAACCTTAGGTGACTGTCTGTGTGAAGTTTGCATGCACTCCCCGTGTTGGTTTCCTCCGGGTTCTCTGGTTTTTCTCCCACAGTCCACAAATGTGTAGGTTAGGTGGATTGGCCATGCAATAATTGCCCCTTAGCATCCAAAGATGCGCACGTTGGACATGATTATAGGGATAGGGTGGGGGGTGATACTCTTCCGGAGGGTTAGTGCAGACTCAATGGGCCAAATGACCTCCTTATGCACTGTAAAGGTTTTATGGAATGTCCTTTAGGAAAGGAGATCTGTTGTCCTCAACTGGTCTGGCCTACGTGTGACTCCAGGTCCACAGCAATTTCAATCCAGCCCAAAGAGAAAGTAGATAGAAAGAGGAACATAGATAATTCTATGTGGGAATCATTTATTGCCCATCCCTAATTGCCCTTGAAATGAGTGGGTTTCTGAACTATTTTCAAGAGTATTTTTCAGAGTCAACCATATTGCTGTGTGTCTGGAGGCCAGGCCAAGTAAGGATGGCAGATTTCCTTTCCTAAAGGACGTAAATGAAACAGGTGGGTTTTTACAACCATCGAATCACGGTCATTAGACTTTTAATTCCAAATTTTAGGAATTAAATTTCACCATCTGCCATGGTGGGATTGAACCCAGGCCCCAAGAGCAGTATCCTGGGTCTCTGGATTATAGGTTCAGTGACATACCACTACACTACTGCTTTCCCCCATAACTGTGTGAATAACACAAAGATGCTAAAGAGCTAGGTGTTTTCCCAGAGGTTGTCAAACATCACAGAATTGTTACGGTGCAGAAGGAGGCTATTTGGCCCATCGTGTCTGCACCGACTGTCCAAACGAGCATCATAAATTAGTGCCACCCCCCTATCTTTTCCCCCCGAACCCCTCCTAATGCCCTCTAATGCCCCCCCGAATGCCTTATTTGAACCTGCCTCCATCACACTTCCGGTCAGTGAATTCCAGAAACCAACCACTCACTGTGTGAAAAGTTATTCTCACATCGCATTTCTTCTTTTCCAAATCACTTTCAGTCTGTGTCCTCTAATTCCTAATCCTTTTACGAATGGGATCAATGGGTGGGATTCTCAATTCCCGCACTGGATCGGATAATTGCCGGGGGGGGCGCAAATCCCACAACGGCTCTCCGACGCCAGTCCGCGATTCTACGAGGACCGCAATCGCGCCAATGTCACCGGCGCGAGGGCCGCGGCACCGGTTGGGGGGGGGGGGGGTGGGTGGGTGGGAGGGAGGTGGGGAGAGGGGATCTGACTCCGGTGGGGGGGCTTCACGGTGCGTGGCCTGCGATCGGGGCCTACTAATCGGCGGGCGCGCTATCCCAGTGGGGGCCCTATGTTCCTCCACGCCGGGCACTGGGTTGGTGTCCGCCATGTTGCGTCGGGGCCAGCGCGGAGACGGCAACCCACGTGCATGCGCAAACTCACACCCATATTGGTAGCTGGAGCTGCGTGAAGCGCCGTGCCGTGCTGGCCCCCTGTGCGGCGCAGGATCGCTGATGACGCCATCGTAAAACGCTCCAGCGTTTATGACGGCGTCAAAACGTAGCCCCAGGATTGGAGAAACCCACCTAATTTCTCCCTATTTACCCTGTCCAGCCTCTTCATGATTCTGAATATTTTTGCACTCCCTCCAATGCGTTCACATCCTTACTGCAATGTGGCACCCAGAACTGTACACAATATTCCAACAAAGATCTATCTACATGGCGGCTGCCGCTGGCGGACCCCGGCCGCGAATAGTCCCCCTTTGGCCAGCTCATGCACCCTGGACTACCCCCCACAGTGCACCCAGCCCCGAAACTGTCCCCCTGCCCGCGATCGGGCCTTCCCCGGCTGTGGCGGCACTGGACTGAGTTCGCAATCGCCACGACGAGTTCCCGACAGGTGAGACCAAGTCGGGAACTTGGCCGGTTGGGGGTGGAGCATCGGGGGTCGGGCCTCAGGCAATGACCCACATATGGTCTGATCTGATCTCTTTACACATCTTCTCTACTGAGTAGCACCACACTCTATCTGCTTCACACCGATGCCTGTGTCTATGTATTACATTGTGTATTTATGTATGCCCTGTATTTTTATTTCATGCATAGAATGACCTGTCTAGACTGTATGCAGAACATACTTTTCACCGTACCTTAGTACACGTGCAATAAAACAGATCCAAATCCACCAGCAGTGCCAGAGCATCACCCTGCCCAAAGAGCATGCAGCTGGGGGCCTCCGATCCACTCGGAGACACCACGAGTGCCGTTCCATCTGGTCCATTTATAGAGACCAGTCCTGAATAACCTTGCCCCAGGTCTCTGAGGTGAAGGGGATGAATCACAAAGTCTCAGGAACCTTGGGAATCTGTACATTAGCGTGAGACTAGCTGTCTCGCTCTGATATGCAGATTTGACAAAAAAATGATCCTGCCCACAATGAGCGAGATTTACATCGCAGCATCTCGTGAGATCACATTTGATCTTGCGAGGCGTTGCAAGCCAGGTAGATGGCGGTAGCAGGGTCTCCCAGCTTTTATAGGCCATGCTGCGCTGTGGCGAGCTGCTTTTCGGGTGCAGCATGGTCATTAGATCGCGCCCTTAGAGTCATTTTGGGCGAGTTTTGGGGCAGCATGGTAGCATTGTGGATGGCACAATTGCTTCACAGCTCCAGGGTCCCAGGTTCGATTCCAGCTTGGGTCACTGTCTGTGTGGAGTCTGCACATCCTCCCCGTGTGTGCGTGGGTTTCCTCCGAGTGCTCCGGTTTCCTCCCACAGTCCAAAGATGTGCGGGTTAGGTGGATTGGCCATGCTAAATTGCCCTTAGTATCCAAAATTGCCCTTAGTGTTGGGTGGGGTTACTGGGTTATAGGGATAGGGTGGAGGTATGGGCTTGGATAGGGTGCTCTTTCCCAGAGCCGGTGCAGACTCGATGGGCCGAATGGCCTCCTTCTGCACTGCAAATTCTATGATAACCTGGTGAGTCTCCTCTGCACCCTCTCTAGTGCAATCACATCCTTCCTATAGTGTGATGACCAGAACTGTACACGTTACTGTAGCTGTGGCCTAACAAGCATTTTATACAGTTCCAACATAATCTCCCAGCTCTTAGTGTTGGGTGGGGTTACTGGGTTATGGGGATAGGGTGGAGGTGTTGACCTTGGGTAGGATGCTCTTTCCAAGAACCAGTGCAGACTCGATGGGCCGAATGGCCTCCTTCTGTACTGTTAATTCTATGTAAATATACAAGGGGACTTTAACCCCTCCCTGCTGCATCCGACACAATGGGTATGAAATTTGCAGTGAGAATTAAATTACTATAACTAAAAAGTACTATCGGCCCAGGCCTGTCATGAATGCTCCTACTTCAGGGCTACCCCAGAATGTTTAGGTTTTGCGATGAACTTTCCCTGAAGAGATTGGGTCAGTAATTATGTACCAGTGAGGCAATATTCCTCACGCTTTAGCAGCTATTAAATCTAACACTGGTTGGCCAGATTCTGCAAGGCTCTGGAAATCCAGCAGCTGAGGGAGGAGTGGCTGAAATCCACAGACAAGCGTCGTCAGTGCTACTTGTGGGCCATGAATGACAGGAGTGCTTTACCCTGGTCCTCATAAACTAACATCCAACAATTACCCCCATCCAGTAATCACCCACACCATGAATACTCTCGCAACAAGAACGCGTATTTATAACAAGCTGTCTTCTTTTCCTCTTGGGCAGTCCATCAGGGTTGAGGATGACTTGCTTCCACTCTGGGCGGTGGGGTTCTGTGGTAGCTGAATAGTCCGAACCTGGATCCACAGACTCTGCCACAGGTTTGGCAGGTGGTGTTTGATGAGGTGGGTGGGATGCACTTGATTCTGCGCACTCCTTCCGTGTTCATACTTGGTCTTCGCGTGCTCCACCTTGTGACGCTTGAGGTCATTGGTGCCTTCCCAGGTGCTTCTTCTCCAGTTTGTGAGTTCTAAAGCAAGCGGTTCCCATGTGTCAATGGGAATGTTACTTTTATTTAGGGAGGCTTTCAGAGTGTCCTTATAACGGTTCCTTTGTCCTCCTAGTGATCGCTTACCATTGCGGAGCTCAGGGTAGAGCATTTGTTTTAGGAATCTTGTGTCGGGCATGTGGGCAATATGGTCCGCCCATTGCAGCTGGTCGGGAGTTACCATTACCTCGATGCTGGGGATATTGGCCTGGGAGAGGACGCACATGCTGGTAAGCCTATTGTCGTGGAAGTAATAAGTCAGGGACTTTGAGCTTCGTTTTACGTAATTTATGTTGACACAGTATCATGGAGGGGTTGTCACGGTCAGAGACCACTCCAAACACCCTACCTTACAAGTTTAAGAGCATACATTTATACCATGAAATAAACAGCATCGAGGTCAAAAACAGCTTCGACCAGCCATGTTTACATTTACAAACCTTGAAATGTTCTTCGTTCATTATCTAGTACGATTTTGTGTCTCTTGCTAAAACAATTCCAAAGCAATTTGTCAGCAAGAAAAAGGTTGCAGCTGCACAGCATCAGTATTTGTTTACATTATTCAACCATCCAAGTTTTGTGCAGAAGCAGTTAGAAAATATAGGCAAGCAATCCCATCATGCTTTTTTTAGCAAGTGCCTTTTCTTTAATAGCAACTATATATTAATGAATGCCCTAAGCGGGCAACTAATTTGCACACTAAATTCCCTTCTACACCTATCATGCCTTGGATATGCAGGATTTTGTGGAGGCAACGTTAGTGATTTCTCTCCAGGGATTTGAGGTGTCTGCTGTATATTGTCCATGTTTCTGATGCGTACAGGAGGGGGGGAGGGGGTGCAACGACAAGTATTTAACAAGTATACTAGCAATATAAATATTTATTTCATTGAGGCACAAAAGGAGATATTAGAACAGGTCATCAAAAACTTTCTCAATGAGTAGATTTTAAGGAGAGGGAGATAGAGAAGTTTAGTGAGTGAATTCCAGAGCTTCTAGAATGCCCTCGTGAAAGCTCCTGGAACCCAGGTAACTGAAGGCACAGCAAGCAATGATGGAGCACTCAAGATTAGTGATACACAATAAATCAGAATTGGAAAGGGAAGTTATCTTGGAGGGTTGTGGGGCTGACGGAGGTATGATCAGAAGAAAATTAGTTTTTTAATATCTGAATCCTTACAAAATTTGCCATGGCCTATATATTGGATATTAACCATCAACCCTCAGGAAAAGATAACGGATAGCTTTAATTTCAGGAGCTGCATAAATACCGACTCTTAACCCGAGGGCTGAAGGATAGCAAATATTGTCTCAGCTTTTCTTTTTAAAGAGTCTGGCATGGAAATCACTAAGTCTAATGTTCATCATGAGGAAATAGTTGGGCCAATGTACAAGATGGAGTTTATTTAAATGTTCAGCAAAGGGACAAAGAGCAAGACCAGTTTGAGGAGGTAAATATAGAGTGCATTCAATCAAGCTCATTGTACACAGTTTGTGCAGTTTGCAATTGAATTCAAATAGGCTTTGAAGTGTTGGCTAGTGTAGACTTGAGAGATGAACAGACACTTCCAACACTGATGAAGGTTCAACTCAATTTTATTAACTACTTCTAACTAACTAACACACGATGACTGTGGGTCTAAATGATGCTAACTTAAACTAGAGACCTAAGCCTTGTCCGAACCAGTTGATTCTCTCAGTACGTGTTGTAAGTCTGTGCTGGGCTGAATGAGTTCCTGTTACGCTCAGAGGCAGCACCCAGAATGAGCGGGAACCGTGGTGCCCTCTGCCTTTATAGTGTGTGTTTTCTAACTGATGATTGGCTGCGGTGTTTGTACATGTTGATTGGTCCCTGTGTGTGTCTATCAGTGTGTGTCTGCACCATGATATACTGGTGTATATTATGACAGGCTTCAGAGAGTGTTTTTTTCCCCCCGGAACCTCACTGAGGGATTGCATTTGGGTCATTCGGTGCCACAACCAAATGCCAAACTGAGATCTTTAGAGTTTGTCAGTATGTACATTCGACACTGCATCTCGTCCGACGCATCATCAGGGCTGCACGATATTGTGGATGACGTGTTCTAGATTGTTTCCGCTTGAGGAAGCCCTAGATGATGCTGTCCTCAGAGGGATTAGAATCAGAAGGGAGGAGGATTGCAATTTCACTGATCTGTTTGTCCATGTCTTGACCCCAATCCAAAACCCCAAGGTCACGTGAATATCAATGAATCAATACTTTTTCTTTATTCTGTCATGGGATGTGGGCGTGGTGGCTGGACCAGCATTTGTTGCCCACCCTTAGTGCCCTTTAAATGAGGAGTTGTATGAATGTATAGTCTTACAGACACCTTTCAATTTGCAATTACCCCCCCCCCCCCCCCCCCCCCCCACCCTGTAACATAAATCTGATCACTTTGGTATTTGTGACAGCTAATGGCCCTTGTATGTCAAGTATGGCTGTGTAATGCAGGTGTGACTGCTACTGGCATTACAATAAGGTGAGACCGGTGAGAATTCTGGGACTTATGGGAAGATGAGCATCCCGCCTTCAACAGCCACATCATGGTGGATGTTGCCATGAGAGGAGAAAGTATCCTTCTTCATCATACTTTTATCAGTGGTGCCAGAAAGGGGTGGAAATTTAGCCAGTGCCAAACATTGTTGAAATAATGCTAAAAACATGGGGCTGGATTCATGGTCGCCGACGCCGAAATCGCTTTCGGTGAATGGCCGGAGAATCCGAGTTCCCGACCACATCGGGGTCGGCGCCCGCTTTCCGCGATCCTCCACCCCTCACAGTGCCGTACTCTACGAGTACGCCGTACCACGTATCAAAAGGCTCAGGACATTGCCTGAGGCCCGACCCCCGATGCTCCACCCCCAACCGGCCAAGTTCCCGACGACATGGGTCTCTCATGGTCTCACCCGTCGGGAACTCGGCGTGGAGACTGCGAACTCAGTCCAGTGCCGCCACAGCCGGGGAAGGCCCGATCGTGGGCAGGGGGGACAGTTTCGGGGCTGGGGGCACTGTTGGGGGGTAGTCCGGGGTGCGTGAGCTGGCCAAAGGGGGACTATTTCGCGGCCGGGGTCCGCCAGCGGCAGCCGCCATGTAGCACGGCGCGGCCGCTACCGTGCACATGCGCGGCTACGGACATGGTAATTCTCCTGGGCGCATCGGCAGCTAGAGTGGGGTGCTCTACGCTGCCATCCTGCTAGCGCCCAGCAAAACAGGGAATCGGTGGCTGTTTTGCACCATTTTTCCTGGCTTAAAGCACCACCGTTCCCATGCCGGCTAAGACCAGGAATGTTTTGCTGGAATTCTTTCAAACTTGTGTAGTGTGTGCAGTTCTGATCACCTCATTACAGAAAGGATGTAACTGCATTAGAGAGGGTGCAGGGGGGATTTGAGAGGATGTTTGCCAGGACTGGAAAACTGCTGATATGAGGAAAGATTGGATTTTCTCCTTGGAATGGAGGCTGTGGAGAGATTTGATTGTGATGCACAACATTATGAGGGGCCTGGAGATAGTGGACGGGAAGGGCCTATTTACCTTCACAGAGAGGTCAGTAACTTGGGGGCACTGATTTAAAGTGATTGGTGGAAAGATTAGAGGGGATATGAGGAAAAATAAATTCACCCAGAGGGTTGTGGGAGTCTGGAACTCACTGCCTGAAATGGTTGTTAAGGTAGCAACCCTCAACTCCTTTAAAGATGCACAACTGAAATGCTTGACCTGCAGGACTACAGATCAGATACTGAGAAGTATTATTAGACTGGGTGGCTCGTATTTTCTGGTCGGCACAGACAAGATGGGTCAAGTGGCCTCCATCTGTGCCATATGATTCTAAGAATCTAACTCTTGAGATTAGCTCCTGTGTTCCCCACAAGATGCGGGAATGTGGAATAAACACCCTGCGAAAAGTTAAAGTAATTGTTGCTGTTTGAATGAACATCTGGGTGAAAATCTGTTCATGTACCAAATTAACAGCTATGAGGATGAACACAGCGAGAGATAATTGAATGTTCCCTGGAACATGCTGGGCTACTGAACCAAGGGGACCTCGGGAAAGCATTGCCAAGGGAAATAACTGCTGAGAATGAATCACTCTGTTTATCATTTTGGACAATTAATCTGGAGGCCTGTTCCTTTCAGGGACTTAGGGAGACCATGAAAACCTTTTCTTTTTAATTATAAAGTGGATAAAGTGTGTGGGCCAGAGTCCACAATAGAATGAATTTGCTGGTTGGATGGCATTTACTAGTTGCATGCTCCTCCGATATGTTTGTATTTGCTAATGTATGTAGTGATGTTCCATTCACAAGCTTATGTGGAGTGAATTTCACTGACTATTGATCCAAGTGATGTGTGGGAACCACAGCAAGGCCCAATGGTGGATTGCCGGAGAATTCACTGGTGTTCAAAGCTAAGGTTATCTCACACAAGTCACACTATTTAAACAATGGGAGCTTGTATTTTAAAATAAATCAGCATGCTTGCTCTTGAGTAATTATGGCACAGAAGGAGACCATTCAACCCATCAACTCCATATCTGCTCTGTAGGGCAATCCAGGCAGCCCCAACCCCTGGCCTAAGCCCATAACCCTACAAGGTAAGTTCCCTAAAGTGCCCATCCCATTTCCTGTCGGCATCAACAATTTTCTGTTTCCACTGCTCGAGAGAGAGGAGAGCCCTTCACAGCGAATTCCCTAAAGTCTCTACCCTCCCGGAGCAAGTGCCGGAAAATGGGATTAGAATAGATAGGTGCTTGATGGCCGGCGCTGACATGATGGGCCGAAGGGCCTCTTTCTGTGCTGTGAAGCTCTATGACTCAGTAACCACTTTGCCGAGCTGAAGTAAGATTGGGCAGGTTCTTGTTTGCAGTGCAGTAAAGCGTCTCTGTTCCCTTGCAGACGAGAACAAGTTCTCAGAAGCCATCTCGGTGCTGCTGGCTTGGTTTGAGCGTGGAGAGGTGACCCGGCGCTCAGCGAACAATTTCTATTCCATGATCCAGTCGGCCAATAGCCACAGCCGGAGACTGATGAGTGAAAAGGCAGCACACGAGGAGGAAATGGAGAATGCCAAGGAGCGATTCAAAAATGCTTTAGCACAGATCCTGACTGGATGTAAGTGATATTTGCATATTGGCCTTCTCGATTCTGTTAAAGTCTCAGGGTAAGTACTCGTGCTGCAAGTTCTAGAACATGGGCCCATCTGACAGGACTAGATTTTCAGGTAGGAAATCTTTCACTTCATCTCCTGAGTCAGAAGGGATTTTGTACGAATTATGAGCCCTGACTATAATTCACACAGCTGCAGCTACCATTTCACTGATCCCCAAGTGCAGCCTTTCACATCAGAAGGAATGGGCGCAGCAACAACATATAATAACATGTTTAATTGGATGGTATGTAATAGCTGGATGCTAACTTTCCTGACGGTGAAATGAACCTGCATGACTGGAACAGACACAAGACGGCTGCTTTGCCAACGTGGGCACCAATGGGAAATTCAGGCAGGATATACATCATTCCCAAACCACATTGCTCGCCTGAAGTCCAAACTTGCATCCGCCACCCCAGCCAACAGGAGCAGAGTTTTCCGGCCCTTCCCACTGGCAGGATGGCCCTGAACCTCCCACCCCAGCCCCCACCCGCTGCAGTGGAATCCCCAGCAGCAGAGGGTGTGAGCCCTGCAAAGCCCTGTAGACACCGGCAGGACTGGAAGATCGCGCTGTCGACCAATGGTGGGCCACCTCCGCCAGCAGAAAACATGCCCCTTGG
The DNA here is from genome assembly GCF_902713615.1 of Scyliorhinus canicula. Classification (NCBI taxonomy): domain Eukaryota; kingdom Metazoa; phylum Chordata; class Chondrichthyes; order Carcharhiniformes; family Scyliorhinidae; genus Scyliorhinus; species Scyliorhinus canicula. The sequence continues at coordinate 114,818,322 of NC_052152.1, forward strand.
GGGTGGGGGCAAACTATTTCAAAATAAAAGAGCTTTTTTATTTCTTAAATGGGCATTGTCAAAATGCTGGTGAAGATCACAGCAATTGGATAAATAGACTCAAAGAGCAGATGGCCTAAAGGGTTGGCTCTGTATATTTTTGGTGCAGTCCAAATTGCAGCTTCCCCCATCAGGGACAATAACTAATGGACAATAACTGCGATTCAAAATACAACCAATTAAAATGATACATAACAAGTAATTGACTTTGGTTGAATATGATTGAAAAGCTCTTGAAAGGAATTGGATATTAATGACCAGTGTTACTTTGCCATTCCCAATTTGATTCATTAAATCATCTTAGAGCTTTATAGCAAAAAATATTCTTTGATGTATCTGAAGGGAGTTCTGATTACTTCTCTGGGCGGAATTCTCTCTAGTTTTTATTATAATGAATCAAATTCCATTCATTAGGAGCTTCATCTGAATGCAAGTGGTGTTGAGAAAAGAAACTGCATCTCATTAGTGGCTCAACACTCAAGCGGTGAAGAAAATGATCTTGATGAGTATGTCTTTCCAGTCGCAGATAATTTGCAAGATAGTCGCTGGGATGAAAACCGGGGACTGTAAATATAACAGAGAGTCATGAATAAATCCAGTCAGGAATTGGGGAGAAGGTTCCTTAGCCCAAGAGTGGCAAGAATGTGGACCTTGCTAATACGAGGAGTGGCTGAGATGAATAGTGTAGATGCTTTTGCGGGGTTGCGTGATAGACACATGAGGAAGAAGGGGAACAGAAGGATATGTTTCTGGGCGAGATAAAGGGGGGTATAGCAGGAGGTTCATCTGTAACTTAAACACCATGAAGGATGCTCTGGGCCACTGTACCTGCGTCGTAAAATCCTGTGCAATTATGGACAGTTAAAAAATAATAAGCAGTAAAAATAATTCTAATAATTTCAGAATGTCACATGCCTCTTCACATTGTGTGAGTTTTTTTTTAACATTTGCATTGTGCTTGTGAAAGAATTACATTGGGTAAACTGTCAGTGGTATTTTCCGAGCATGGGGTTATGTATGGGTTGTGACTAGCATGTGCTTAAGGGACATTGCATGTTGATGGGCTGCCCGGGATGGGGAGGGGGTGTGGGGCAGGGGGAAATGGGTGAGCTTCCCAGAATGACTGGGCATGATGAATTAATTCAATAATCTGGCAGGTTTGAGGGCCATTTACTGCGTACCCTGTGTTTCCTGGGACATGGTTAATAGCAGTTCGGGGCAGGCGAGTGCATCTCGTAGGATTTCAGGAAAAGTAGGTCCACGTTGCCGAGTACTTTTCTCCGGGATCATATGTCCCACATACCATTTAGCATGTGCTTTGTTAAGCCTTTCACCCCGGCAATGGTTGTCAGGATTGAGGGGGCTGTAGGTTGACAGAGGGAAATGCCCCTTTTTATGACTAACAGTAAGAATTATACCAGCCTGTATCATTGGGAGGAATGTACTGGTCTCTGTATATAGAGCAAACAAAGGAGACCTGGGTTAGGTTAACAGGGATTGTGAGACCAATCACATTCTTTCTGGCCTCCCAGACTGCCACCAAGAAATAGGTGTTTATAGAAAAGTCACTCTCAGGCCAGATTCTTCTTCTGAACTTATCAATTGGGGGTGCAGGGGTGGGAGAAGATGGTGGAATTTGTGACGTTTTAGGAGGGTTGCAGGATGTTCAGTGATAAATCATTGCCCCCCACTTCCCATTTTTGTTCTGCCTGTGGAGGATGGTCTTCATACCTCTCCCATCGCCCCTTTTTCAAATAAGACATTTAGTTAGCTAAACCATTGGGGTCATAAACAGATGGAAAGGATAGTAACTTGATTTTCATGATAAAATATCAGGCTCCATCCATAGACTTTTGATTTCCCCACAAGTCTATCTAAGTACACAAAGGGGTATATTATGTTACACTGGAAATGTGGTGGAGACATTGAGGCATGAGGAGAGTCCATCTGCAGTTGGCATACTGTAAGTACAACAGAGACATTAGTTGACAGGATTAAAGGCACCATGTCATTGATCATTGCTGGTACCGACAGGGTCAGCAACTGTGATTAAGGCCGGAATTCTCCGGCCGTTGGGATTCTCTTTTCCCACTGACAATGCACCCCCGCCCAGGGTTTCCTGGCGGCATGGGGTGGCTTCAATGGGAAATCTCATTGACAAGCGGCAGGAAAAGAGAATCCCGCCCCCAACAAACGGTACTCCGCCGAGAAACATGGCTGGGGAAAGGGAGAATACAGACCATAAGTATATTCCTGGAGGCTTCATTGAATAACTTGCCCCCACTCTCCAAACATTAATCGGACAAAATATCCGTCCTGGTGATGTATTGTCCCACTACACCTTTAGCAAAGCAAAAAGACTCATTACCCAATTGGATGATGCTTGACAGTTGGCGAAACAGCCCTTGTACCTCCCCTTCTCCCTACATTTTCAATACTTTTATTTTTGGCAAAGAGAAATGTTCAAATAAAATGACAAAAATAAAACAATCTATTCTAATGTCGCAATTATATGTTTCTCCAGGGTCGCACACAGTAGCCTCCTGGAGATTGATCTTCAATTCTGAGAGACTCCAGGCCTAGAGACTCTGGAGGGTTGGGAACTCTTGGAACCCGAGATGCAATCCTAATATTTTAATGTTGTAACATTTCGACAGTCACATGAGTAAAACAGTCACAAGGCACAGGGCCTAGAGATGCAATCCTATTGCTAGAAATGGCATTTTCTTGCCCTAAGGATGACATAGTGCCTTTAATAATGTTTAAAAGCGGCACGATGCTAGCTCCTGTGTGTCTCTGCTTTGCTTTCTTCATTCCTGATCCAAACATAAACTGGTTGTTTTGTTTGACTTCCTTGTTCACCAAAGTTGAGCAGATTGTTGCAGTTTTCAAGGCTGCCTCGAAGCAAAAGGTTTGGGACCATTTCTCAAAAGCTCAACGCAAGAACATTGATATATGGCGAAAGCAAGCTGAGGTTGGTAACTTCATCTTCTTCCAATTCTATCAGTTATCACTTGCTTCAAGAGTATGTTCAACTCGTTTTGAGTATTATATATCTTGCTCTCAGACTTCAATTCATTACTTTTTTTTTGTCAATCACTGCTTAAAGCCATGAGCATTTGGAGTCTATATTGATGCTGTAATGTCATGCATTGCTACTGGGCCTCCTGTGACTAAACAAACCAGTGTTTTTAAAGAATCTATCCACAGCAATAAACATGAAACAGCTTAGGTTTATCTACCATTCTTAAGCAGCATTCTAGCCAATAAATTATTTTGACCATGGTGTTTATTTCAAACAAATGCTGAATTATAGGTTGTTAGAGCGGCACGGTGGCGCAGTGGTTAGCACTGCTGCCTCATGGCGCTGAGGACCCAGGTCCGATCCTGGCCCCAGATTACTGTCCGTGTGGAGTTTGCACATTCTCCCCGTGTCTGCGTGGGTCTCACCCTCAAAATCCAAAGATGTGCCGGGTAAGTGAATTGGCCATGCTAAATTGTTTCTTAATTGGAAAAAAATAAAGAATTATAGATCGTTTGTATTGTGCCCAGTAAATAAATACATGTTTAATTAAGCACCCCAGCCATCTGCTGAGAGAAAAGACAGGAAGATTTTACTTTTGTCTTTGTCCCATTTGACCCGATTAGAGATTTGGAAGAAAAATATTTGAAAGTACAGCTAGAGCTCCGCTATAAAATATTTTAATTTTTGTGTAAATCAGATGATAGTAAATAACATATAGGCAAGCATCCATTTGCCACTGTGACTATCAACAACTCCAGAATGTATATGTTGCATAAGGAGCTCTAATTTCCAGGGCAATTTTATTAGCGTAATAGTAATGAAATAGAACAAATGCCATTTAAATTACACTTTCCAAGTGCCCATTATCCCCCCAGTCGAGTCCTTCTTCCTGTCTCTCATTTTTTTCAGTTTAACTTTGTTTATAACAACAGGAATTGATACCTCATTTTTTTCTTTAAGTCCAAATGTTTGACCTGTTTTCAGTGGTTTCAAGAGTATCCTTGGCTCTATCATCTTCTCCAAGGGTTAGCATCCCTAATCACTTTCGATTTTGGACTTAAAAAGTTTATCTGGCCATATCCTGAACCTAATTAAGGCTAATGTTCAATATTTCATAAAGTTAAGCATGAAATAATACTGCTCCGTGATCTTAAATAACCCTGGCTTCATGATAACCCTTCGAGTAACACCAACAAGCAAAGAGATTGACGTCAAAGTTTGAGTTTCCATTTTCGGGGTAATCTACAAAATCGCACTGTCAGTGAAGATTCTCCCTGTTGTGACATCTTATTGTGAATGTGGGTGTTCCGTTCTCACAATGCACAGTTCTCTGGAGCAAATTCCCAAATTCAAGGTAACAGCAGAAGGAAGGGTGGATTAAATTGAAAATGTTCAAATCCAATTCTAACTCATATGAATGGCCCTGGCTACATTTTAACCCCACATTAGATCTGGGCAGAGTCAGTGCCACCTCTGAAGAGGCGCGTCTGTAACTATCATGTTTAAATTAGTCTTGGAGCCTGTTATTTTGCAATGGATTTAAAAGAATCCTGGCCAATAAAATGGGAAGTAGGGCTTGCCACCTCAAGCAGCGGAGTGCTTTCTATAGCACTGCTTGTGGGCTAGGAGCAATACAAGTGCTAGCCCTGATACGGCAAGCAAATCTTCAACTGCAATTGTTCATATTTTTACTCACTCTTAGAATGTGGGCATAGATGACTGGGCCTGCATTTATTGCCCATCCCTAATTGCCCTTGAGGAGGTGGAGGTGAGCTGCTTTCTTGAACTGCTGCAGTCAATATGGTATAGGTACACCTACAGTGCTGTTAAGAAGAAAGTTTCAGGATTTGACCCAGTGACACTGAAAGGATAGCAATATAGTTCCAAGTCAGGAATGTGTGTGGCTTGAAGGGGATCTTGCAAGTGGTGCTGTTCCCATGCATCTGCTCCTGATGTCTTTCTAGGTAGTGGAGATTTGAGGTTTTTAAGGTACTGTCAATGGAGCCTTGGTGAGATGCTGCAGTGCATCTTACATATGGTACACACTGCTCCAGTGATAGAGGGACTGATGTTTATGATGGTAGATGTCCTACCGATCAAGCATCTTGGATGGTGTCCAGCTTCTTGAGTGTTGTTGGAGCTGCACTCGTCCAGGCAAGTGGAGAGTATTCCATCACAATCCTGACTTGTGACTTGTAGATGGTGGGCAGGCTTTGGAGGGGTCTGGAGGTGAGTTATTCATCGCAGGATTCCCAGCCTCTGACTTGCTCTTGAAGACACAGTATTTATGTGACTAGCACAGTTTTCGTTCTGGTTAATGGTGTTATAATTTGATGCTCACTCACTGAATAAAGGAGGTAATTGCAGCCAGTCATCCTTGAATATAGGTTTATTCACAAAACGCAGCAAGCACAGGCAAAACTCCTTTTCCACTTCCTCCCACCTCCCCACTCACCAGCAGAAACCGGTTCTTATATATGCTTAAGAATAATGCCCTAACTGTTCCCCAATTAGTATCAGCTGCTCTCACTTACAAATAGAACATGCACTTCATTGTGACAGGATTTCAGCTTTTCCCAGGACTTTGACTGTGGGGGATTTAGCAATGGTAATGCATTGGATGTCAAAGAGAGGTGGTTAATTTCTCTCTTATTCAGGAGGAGCTTTGACTGGCACTTGCGTGATATGAATGTTACTTGCCACTTATCTGCCCAAGATTGAATGTTGTCCAGGTCTTGCTACACCCAGACAAGGACTGCTCAGTATCTGAGAATCTGAGAAGCAAACGGTGCTGAACATTGTGCGGTCATCAGTGAACATCCCCACTTCTCCTTCTGATGGAGAGAAGGTCATTGCTGAAACACCTGAAGATGGTTGGGCCAAGGACACTACCCTGAGGAACTACTGCAGCAAGGTCCTGGGCTGAGATAATTGACTTCCAACAATCACAACCATCTTCCTTGGTGCTACATGTGACTTAGTGGAGGTTTTTTGCCTTGAATCCCATTGACTCCAGTTTTGCTCGTGCTTCTTGATGTTTATTCAGTCAAATGCTGCCTCAATATCAAGGGCAGTCACCTCACCTCTGGAATTCAGTTCTTAAATCCAAGAGTGGGCAAAGGCTGGTAAATGGTCCTGCCTAAACCCAAACTGGATATTTGTGAGCAGGTTACTGCTCAGTGAGTTTTTGATGGCGCTGTCAACGATACCTTCCTTCGCTTTGCTGATAATTGAGTGTAGACTGATGAGGCGGTAATTGGCCAGGCTGGATTTGTCCTGCTGTTTTATGGATGCGACATACCTGGGTAATTTTGCACATTGCTGGGTAATGTTGTAGCTGTACTGGAACAGCTTGGCTAGGGGTGTGGCTGTTCTGGAGCACAAGTTGGTTCTGTAGCTGGGATGTCGTCAGGGCTCGTAGCCTTTGCAGTATCCAGTGCCTTGAGCCATTTCTCAGACATTGGAGTGAATCAAGTTGGCTGAAGACTGGCATCTATGATGCTGGGGACCTCTGGACCTCTGGACCCCTCAAACCTTATTTGAGGTTATGTCTGTTGCTGCATCTTACTCCTCATTGAATCAGGATTGGTCCCTGGATTCATGGTAATGGTAGAATGAGGTTACAGATTATGTTTGAATGTAATTCTGCCACTGATAACCCACAGTGCCTCATGGATGCCTAGTTTTGAGCTGCTAGATCAGTTCTGAAACTATCCCATTTTGCACGGTGGTACTACCACACAACACACTGGAGGGTATCCTCAATGTGAAGACGAGACTTTGTCCTGGCAAGGACTGTGTGGTGGCTACTCTTACCAATATTGTCATGGACAAATGCACCTGCGACAGGTACATTGGTAAGGACAAGAAATCCTTGCGATTCCTAATCCAGTAGCATTACCTCTATGCTACCCTCCCCTGGTCTCTGTCACTCAGTCAAAGAACTTCCCTGGGATGGGAAGATATTCAGCTCTCTGAAGACCAATCTCAATTTAGTTGAATGGGCCTTTATCCATTCTTATTTTAGTCTCTGAGCTGGGATGTTAAATAGCTTTTGAACAAATATAGCTTTCTACCACTTATCAAGTGTGCTGATTGCCCTTCTTAAAATAAATTGTGCAGAAGAGTTGGTCCTGAAGCTGAGAATTAATGTATTATCTTGCACTGTGCTGTTATTTTTAATTGAAATGCGTGCAATTTGAAACTAATTTTGGACTCGCAGTGTGGACGCTGGCTACGTGGTAGACTATCTGAGTCAGAAGCTCACTCCAAGTCCCACTCCAAAGACCATAAGATATAGGAGCAGAGGTAGGCCATTCAGCCCATCGAATTTTATCTGCCATTCAATGAGATCCTGACTGATCCGATATAATGCTCAGATCCACTTTTCCGCCTTATCTCCTTAACCCGTGATTCCTTTACTTGAGTAGCAATTCTAGGCACAATGCAGTGTGGCGTTGAGAGAGTCAGCACTCTTGAAAGTGTCATGTATTGAATGAAATGTTAAGCAGAGATCCTTGCTTCCCTGCCAGTAAGAGATCCCGCGGCACTATTTCAAGGAGTAAGGGAGCTCTCCCTATACACTCTGACCATCACTTAGTTCTCAACTATCATCATTAAAAAACAAATCATCTGATCGTTTTCACATAGTTGCTTGCAGGCTGCTACATTGCAAGCAATGACCTTTTACAATTAGCAAGCTAATGGCGGTTTCCTTTGAGACTTTATGTGCAGATCGGCCTCTCCACTTTTTTCATTAACCTGTCTTTCTCATCAATTGCATAAACTAGAACCTGAAGCCAATGTATCTGCTTGGATGTTAGAATTGGTTTATTTGATCCACGGTGAAGGGCGCGATTCAGCAGATGTCAAACGAAGTCCGTTGTTGGGTACATTTAGCAGGGTATTTCTTGGAGGCTGCAGTGGAGACAAGACCCAGGTCGCGCCGGGCAGAGTAAGGCGGATGACTTGCGATCAGTCCAGTATCTGGTGCAGAGCCTGATTTTGGGCTCTTTCGGCCATTGCGCCCGGCTCCATGCCAGGCGCATCGGGGTCGATGATTCACGCCCAGAGTCTGGCTCTCTCAAGTAGTGAGCTGAAGATTCAGCCCAAGGAAATTATCTCAACTTTCAGAGCAGTCAAACTCAGCCGATAAAATACGCTTGAAAATATCACTGCAAGTTGCTTTAATGCAGAGCAAGCAGTAATTTGATGAATTAGAACATTATGCTTCAGAAGAGCTGTTACGTCTTGTTAGGTAACTTCAAATGATAGCAAAGTGCATCAATAGTACCCTTTCTTCGTTGCTTGTTACGTGTTTGATTTTAGTAAGCTACTTCCTTGGTTAATACTTACCCCGCCAACTGTCCGTTATATCTTTATAGAAGCACAATTAACAAATAGGTCTGACTGAATCATGAGGAGATGTATTGATTGAACCACAGCTGAATCTGCTTTCCATTGCGTTTGAGTCTTCATCTCCAGGGGCCTTCAGTGACAACTCTCTGGACCAAGTGTGCACCTGGGATTTGGCATGCCCTGAGGTTGGAAGCGATTGGCCCTCAAATAAAACGGATGCTTGCAGAGGCGCGGAGATTGATAGAGGCAACTTTAAACAAGCAGTGACCTGACGTCCAGCTGCCACTTTGGCTCTCGTGCCTTTTCACAGACTCAGCTGAAAACCTGAGGGCAAGGATAATTCCTTCCACACAGCCGTCTGCCATCTTAAGAGTAAAAGAGATATAAAATTAGTATCAGTATAAAATTAACACTTCAAACAAGTACTCATTATTGCATACTAAGAGATATTAGGGGAAGATAGTGTTAAAATTGTACACCAGTATCAGGTACACTTACAATTTTACTATAACTAACAGGCAAGAGATTGTCCTCCATTCTGTTTATTATAAGTTTCTGCCTGAGTAAAGCTCTCTATTTGCTCTACCTCTGGATAACCTACCATTCCCACTTTATTTTGCAGTATTTGTCTGTAATCAAAGTTTTTTTTCTCATTAAACTGTTCTTGGCTGCTTCACTATCCCATTCTTTCTTTGATATCTTTTATAATTGATAGTACGCACATAGGTAAGGAGGTGTTTCTACTCGAGATTTGGGGGAGAATCGAATTAGGTTTTTTCACTCCGAAGTGTCTTCTCCTGCCGCAGGCAGTCCCTGGATAGATGATGTGTCTCCAGTGTAGCTTATCGGTTCTCTATCTGTTCGTCTCCTTGGGCGTGGGTCAAGGGAGAAGATCAAGTTGTTCACCCGTTTTGCCGGTAAACCAGACATTCAATGATCAATTTCCTGAGCTAGGCTCTTGCAGTCCATAGCATTTTTCTGTTGCTGCACACTTTCTGCACACTCATCATTATCAAACAACTTGCCAAACCCAACCTTTCTTTCTGCTGTGGAGAAGGAAATGGGGCGGGTGTAAACAGGGATGCTCAGTCACTGCTACCTATTTGCAACCATCACCCAAACCAAATGTCACCCTCATTTTCAACAGGATCATTTCTTTCAATGGATTTCTCTTACTACCCAATCACAAGCAAAAGATACCACCAGAAATAACACCACTGAAAGAAATAAGCCGGGTCCGATTTGGGGATACAAAATCTGAAATACTTCTTCCACCCAAATAAAGGATTGCATAAGTCAGCAGCATATTCTAGAGGTTCATTATTGTCTGAGAAAACAAACACCTCCTTACATTTAACATCGATCTGTCCTTGCTCAAGTTAACATTATACGTAATACGCATCTATTTAATTGGAAGCAGCGAGCAACTTGGATCAGTCTATCCTCTTTAACATCTTACAAACATTCATCAGATCACCCAACAGAACAGATACTCTCAGTACTAGATCACCAGTAATATCACACACCCAACAACACACAGCCCCTCCACCACTCGCCTGTAATATCACACATCCAACAACACACAGCCCCTCCACCATGGGATCACCTGTAATATCACACACCCTACAACACACAGCCCCTCCACCATAGGATCACCTGTAATATCACATACCCAACACACAGCCCCTCCACCACTCACCTGTAATATCACGCACCCTACAACACACAGCTCCTCCACCACGGGATCACTTGTAATATCACACACCCTACAACACACAGCCCTGCCTCCACAGGATCACCTGCAATATCACGCACCCTACAACACACAGCCCCTCCACCACTCGCCTGTAATATCACACACCCAACAACACACAGCCCCTCCACCACGGGATCACCTGTAATATCACACACCCTACAACACGCAGCCCTGCCTCCACGGGATCACCTGTAATATCACGCACCCTACAACACACAGCCCCTCCACCACTCGCCTGTAATATCGCACACCCAACACACAGCCCCTCCACCACGGGATCACCTGTAATATCACGCACCCAACAACACACAGCCCTTCCCACCATTGGACCCGGGTTCAATTCCGGCCTTGGGTGACTGTGGAGTTTGTACGTTCTCCCCGTGTCTGCGTGCATTTCCTCCGGGTGCTCCAGTTTCCTCCCACAGTCCAAAGATGTGCAGGTTAGATGGAGATGGCATGATAAATTTCCCCTCAGGGTGGAGTTGCAGCAATTGGGTAGGGAATTCTACCTCAGTAGGGTGGTCTTTAGGAGAGTTGGTACAGGCGCGATGGGTTAAATGGCCTCCTTCAGCACTGTAGGGATTCTTTGATTCTACATCACCTCCAATATCAAACATCCAACAATACACAGTCCCTCCACCACTAGATCACCAGTAATATCACACTCCCAACAACACACAGCTCCTCCCAGCATTAATCACCTGTAATAGCACACACCCAGCAACGCATAGTCAGTATCAGCCTCTGCAGCATGCAGTATCCAATTCCTTTAGGCCATTTTGATAAATGAGATGCTTTACACTGAAAATGAATCCATTAGCTCTCCATGGGTTCCAGTTGCAATGCTTTGCCTTTCCACTGCATTTGCAAGATGTCAGTTGAGTCATCAGTACCTTCATTGCTAATGTAATGTATGCTACACCTCAAAGGTTTGTTTCTGTGTAGATGTAATTGACTCGGGATGTATGACAGCAGGTACATTGTAACCAGCTGAAGTTAGAAGTTACTTCTTGAGGTGAGTTGTTTGAATTGTTTTGTCTGTTTGAGAAATGCATGAATGACTTGCTTGGAGATGGTGCGTTTGATGAAATGGTATGAAATCTGCTTTCCTAATTAAGGAGGTTGGAAGAGTTGTTCATTAACACACCGGTTTAAAAAAACACTCGGGGGATTCTTAATTAGGTTGATGAAGAAGGTGTATAAGATGCTGCTGTCATTTGTGTTACTGTAGATTTGAAATGATTTTTAATGGTATGTGTACCTCATTAAACCAGTAATCACGGTAAGTGACATAATACAGTGACAGAAACTGGCAATTCCTGATTTCTAATAGCTTGTCTTGACGTAATGATCTTTCCCTGAGGACCAGGTTATGGAGCGATGTTATGGTAAGTTCACACCATCACCTGGAGGACGGTTTGTTTTCATAAACACTCGAATGAACGGCTGATTAGGCCTTTATAGAGAAAAAAAATAACTTATTTCAAAAATTTATATGAATCAGTTTTAACCTGCTTTGGGAACAAGTGTTTAGGGGAGATGTTGGCCTAGTTGTATCGTCACTGGGTTAGTAATCCAGAAGACCCAGGATAATGGTCTGGGGACCTTGGTTCAAATCCCACCCTGACAGATGGTGAAATTTGAATTAATTTTTTAAAAAGCTGGAGTTAAAAGTCTAATGATGACCAAGAAACCATGGACGATTGTTGTAAAAATCCATCAGATTCACCTCGGGACAGAAATCTGCCATCCTTACATGGTCTGGCCTACATGTGACTCCAGACCCACAGCAATACGGTAGACTCTTAAGTACCCTCTCAATAAATGCTCGCTCAGTCAAGGTTGGTAATTGAATCCTGTTCTATTTACTAAATTCCACAAATTCCATGAATTTGTAATGAAATAAAAGTAAAAGATTACGGGCGGTATTCACCCCCCCCCCCCACCCCCCCCCAAACGCTGGGTGGGAGAATCGCTGGGGCGCCGCGCAAATCCCGCCACGCTGCCCCGACCCCGCACTCGATTCTCCCACCCCCCCCGAAACCAGTGCCACAAGAATCGCGCTGGTGAAAAAAATGATAGTCCCGCCGGCGCCATCCACACCTGGTCACTGCCGGCGGGTACTCGTGAAGTCTTAGGCAGCGGCCTGTGGGGGTTGGGCTCCTTCACCGGGAGGGGCTTCCGAAGGGGTCTGGCCCGCGATCGGGGCCCACCGATCGGCAGGACGGCCTCCACCACCCCCCCCCCCCCCCGGGCCTACTTTCCCCGCAGCCAGCCCCTGAACACCGATCCCATGTTGGGTCTGGGCCGGTGGGCGTAAGAAGTTCTCCGCGCATGTGCAGGATTGAGCTGGCCCAACTGCACATGCGCGGGTTGGCGCGGCACCAAGAGGAGGCTGGAGGGCGTGAACCGCGCGCTGTGCTGGGCCCCTATGGGGGCCAGAATAGGTTGTGCCCAGGCCCTGTTCGCGCCGTCGTGAAATGCGACGGTGTTCACGATTGGGCAAACACTTTGCCTCAATATCGCCGAATCGCCCCCTCTCTTTCAACCTAATTATAGTTACAGTAAAGCAAAATGTAGTCCATCCCAGCTCTCAATCATCTGTAATATCAAACACCCGACAAGATCACCTGTCATATCAATAAGAGAGAAACTAACAATCATCCCTTGACATTCAATGGCATTACCATCGCTGAATTTCCCACTATCAACATCCTGGGGTTACTACTGACTAGAAACTGAACTAGCGATATAAAAACTGTGGCTAAAAGAGCATATCAGAGACTCGGAACCCTGCAATGAGTGACTCAACTCTGAACCTCCCCAAAGTCCACCTCAATAATGCACAAATCAGGAGTGTGATGGAATACTCCCTAATGGCCTTGATGAGTGCAGCTCCAACCACACTCAAGAAGCTCGACATCACCGAGGAAACAGCAGCCCATTTTATTGGCAACCATTCACAAATATTCGCTCCTTCCACCTCCGATGCACAGTGACAGACGTCTGTACCTTCCAAAGGTGCACTGCAGGAACTCACCAAGGTTCCTGAGGCAGCACCTTCCAAATCCACGACCACTACCATCTAAACACCACCACCTGAATGTTCCCCTCCAAGTCATTCACCACCTGATGTGGAAATATATCGGGCGTTCCTTCACTGTTGCTGGGTCAAAATCCAAGAGCTCCTTCTCTAACAGCACTATGGGTGTCCCTACGCCACATGGATTGCAGCGTTTCAAGAAGGCAGCTCACCATCATCTTCTCAAGGGCATTTAGGGATGGACAAAAATGATGCGCTAATCAGTGACACCCATATCACTTGGATGTTTTTTTAAATCACACCCAATAACACACACCCCCTCGAGCACCTGTAATTGCAAAGCTTGATCTTGCAGGTTTTCAGAATTTGATCCACGTCACTTTGAGAAGTGTTCATTCTGAGTTTATTGTATTTTTTTTGACTGCTGATCATTCCTGTTTGAATTTCTGGCAATGTAGTGTCTCTCTCTTCAACAACAGGAAATCAGGAATGTGCATAGTGAAGAACTCATGGGGATTCGTCGAGAAGAGGAGATGGAAATGTCGGATGATGATTATGAAGAAAGTTCATCTAAGTTACCCCCAGTGGATGAGTCTGGTAAGGCACTTTCAGCTGTTTCCATTCATTGGTCAGTAGTGTTAGCATCTCAACGAAAGGGCTTAAAACCGGGTATAACTGAAGCTCTATCGTTTACACTGAGCAAAGCTAGATCAGCAAAGGCCCAACCAGTAGTATAATCTGGTCTCCAGAATCATAGAATTCCTACAGTGCAGAAGGAGGCCACTCTGCCCATTAAGTCTACACTGACCCTAGAAAAAGCACACTACCTAAGACCAAGCCCCTCCCTATTCCAATATCCAAACCTAACCTACACACCTTTGGACATGAAGGTGAAATTAGGCAGACCCAATTTACCTAACCTACACATCTTTGGACTATGGAAGAAACCGGAGCACCCGGAGGAAACCCAAGCACTCACGGGGTGAACGTGCAAAGTCCACACAGTCACCCAAGGCTAGAACTGAACCTGGGTCCCGAGCACTGTGAGGCAGCAATGCTAACCTCTGTGCCACCTGGCCACCCTATGGACTTCACAAGCTACAGTGGGCACCCATCCTGTCACCCACACCCCACCCCACCCCATCACCCACCGTACTGCAGAACAGTCATGATGTAACGGAATTGCGAGAGGCTATATGGCCCCTTGTGTCTTAATTCCGAGAATATCTGGGGCTATAGTGACATTAGTGGATTATTCTAGATTGAAGGAGTGACTAGATGAGTCTTGATACCATTGTTTTCATAGAAATATAGAAAATAAGTGCAGGTGTAGACCATTCGGCCCTTCGAGCCCTCACCAATATTCAATGTAACCATGGTTGGTCATGCAAGTTCAATATCCCACTCCCACTTTCTCTCCATACCCTTTGATCCCTTTAGCTGCAAGATCCAGCTCCCTCTTGAATGTAACCAACAAACTGGCCCCAGCAGCTTTCAGTGGTAGAGAATTCCACAAGTTCACAACTCTCTGAGAGAAGGAGTTCTTCCTCATCTCAGTCCTGAGTGGCTTATCCCTTATTCTTAGGCTGTGACCCTAGTTCTGGATACCCCCAACATCAGGATCGTTCTTCCCTCATCTAGCCTGTCCAGTCCCATCAGGCTTTTATATGTTTCTATGAGATCTCCTCTCATTCTTCTAAACTCCAGTGAGTAAAAGCCTAGTTGATCCAGTCTTTCTTGATCTGTCAGTCCTGCCATCCCAGGAATTAGTCTGGTGAACATTCACTGGACACCCTCAATAGCAAGAATGTCCTTTCTCAAACTAGGAGACTAAAACTGCATACAATCATCAAGGTGTGGTCTCACCAAGGTCCGATATAACTCCAGCAAGACATCCCTACTCCTATACTCAAATCCTTTCCGTATGAAGGCCAGCATGCCATTAGCTTTCCTCACCGCCTGCTGTACCTGCATGCCAACCTTCAGCGATTGGTCCACCATAACACCCAGGTCTTGTTGCACTTCCCCTTTTCCTAAACTGCGATCATTAAGATAATAATCTGCCTTCCTATTTTTGCCACCAAAGTGGTAACCTCGCATTTACCCATATTATATTGCATTTGCCAAGTATTTGCCCACTCAGCTGGCCTGTCCAAGTCACCCTGCAGCCTCTTTGCATCCTCCTCACAGCACACACTGCCATCCAGCTTAGTGTTGTCTGCAAATTTGAAGACATTACATGCAATTCCTGTGTCCAAATCATTAATGTATATTGTGAACAGCCATGGTCCGCACTGAACCCTCTGGTACCTCACGAGTCACTGCCTGCCACTCTGAAAAGGTTGACGGTAGATAGGCAATGGCAGATATTTAAAGAACACATGGATGAACTTCGACAATTGTACATCCCTGTCTGGTGCAAGAGTAAGCCGGGGAAGGTGGTTCAAGACATTGTTAAGACATTGTAAAAACAACTCAAATACAGTCACTATCTCCCCTTACAGAATAGAATAGAAATGTCCCTCAATATCTGCAGTGCCCTTGAAAGACAGAGCATAATATGCTTTGAGATCAATAACGAATGAAAGAGAATTAGGAAAGTTTGATATCTTGTGATAACTATTGATTCTCTTTGCTCTACTTGATGCCAAATTGTGATGTCCTTAAAATATAGCTGATTGCTAAATGTGCATGTCTCCTTCTGGTAAAGTACTTGTTTTAAGTTCTTATATCACCAAGAAAGTAATGTAGGTCACATGTTTGACAAAATATTGATGAGGGTTAGAATCTACTACTTTATAAGTTGTGAGATATGTAGCCTAATAGGAAATATTAACTTGACGTTATTGATTACATTGGACTGCAATTTCATTCTGTGCCTTGCTGTGTAAATAATATCTATGCTGCTGATCAGTTTATGTTCAATGTAATTGTGTTTTGCATGTTGAGTGCAAATTGTATGTTAAATTATTTTGTAACATGCATACCTTCTTACTTAACATCCTTAGCACAATGTGGGAGCCCACCTGCCCCTTGTCCTATGGTCTGAGGGAGTTACATGTTGCACACGCTAGTCGATGATGACTTGAGCAGGACTTTTATTCGTTATTCCTGCCACTGATAGAAGGGAAGTGGAAGTGGAATGTCCTCCACTTGCTGTGCGGCCTCAGTTAACATGCCCCCTTATTACCCCGATGCCTTCTCGAATTCCCTCAGTCACTACACAACAGAATCCCACTGTTAAGAACCTCGTTAATGTTACTGGCAAGATGGGACAGGCCTCTGTGGCTCGGACACAGATGGAACTGGCCTGTCTGACTGTTAGATGGGGAGAACTAGCCTCCATCCCCAATGAGGGTGCTCACAGTTATACTTTTCAGTCTCGATGATATCCCACATTGTGGATTCAGCTATCTATCTCTCTCAAATTCCTTTAGAGGTTATCATTTGTATACCCCCACTGATCGCTGGTAAACAGGGTTTCTGACATAGTCACTCGCACCATAATGTCTCTAGATGCCTGCTGATCTTGTTACTGGGCAAATTGCATCTCATTATTCCGAGAGATGCCTGTTAGCTCAGTTAGCTGGACAGCTGGTTTGCGATGTGGAGTGATGCCAACAGCATGGGTTCCCGCACTGGCTGAGGTTATTCATGAAGACCCCACCTTCTCGACCTTGTCCCTTGCCTGAGATGTGGTGATCCTCAGGTTAAATCACCACCAGTCAGCTCTCCCCCTCAAAGGGGAAATTCTACAATCAGTACTTGTATGAAATCTACAATCAATGCCGGTCGGGGCCGGTTAGCTCAGTTGGCTCGATGCCTAGCGTACAGTGCAGAATGACACGAACTGCACGGAGCTCTTGTATCAGCTGTGGGAGTTCAGAGAGTCCTGTTTCCTTACCTTGTCCAACGCTTGATGTGGAGTGGAGTCCCTCAAGCTATAAAACCAATTGTTTCTTTCTAATGGAGGGAGACGCCGAGGGTCCTTTGTGGACTACAGTTAATTATGTCACCATTATCATTAGTATCTGTAGTAAATCTGCCGTCAGTCTTTGTGAATCAGTCAGTGTGTTTCGTATATCTACAATTGCCCCTGTAGCAAACCTATAATGAATGTCTGTAATAAATCTACAATCAGTTTTTGTAGCAATTCTACATTCAGTGTTTGTCATCAAAGCACAGACAGACCTTATGGTTACTCAACAGTCCGTATCAAGAGTCAGTGCGTGCAGTTTGGTAGTACAGAGCTGGAGTGTTGATGAAAAAAGAGACATGCCATGAAGTGTTTTTTGTACTCATCAAGAATACAAAATTTCACAGGGACCAACAACTTATGCTGCATGAGAAAAGGATGCTGATTGGTTAGCAAGTCAGCTCTGATTGGACGAGACATTGCCATGGCGAATGTGCTAGGGAGCTATTGTCACCTATGCATATGAACAAAGGTGCAATGCCTGGACATGTTCCTTTTACCTGCAGAGGACAGGCCCCTGCTTATGGATGTACATAACTTCCAGGAATAAAAAAAGAGGATTGATGGGAATATAATTTGATAGTATGCCATATGAATGCGCCTGAAGTCATCTGAATCACTCCGCAAAAAATGGGTAAAATTCCAACCTTTAGTGCTGTACCAAGGGAGTGCTGTATTGCTGAAGATGCCACCTAGTGGTTGAAAGTCTAAACTGAAGTATCGTCTGGCTTCTCAGATGAACACAAATGATTGCAAACCTCAGTTTCTGCCCAGAAGATAGGCAAAGTTGACAGAGTCTCTGCTATATTTGCCTGCATTGGATAGCTTGAGGAATGGTGAGCTGTCCGTGCTACTCACACGTCTGATTGGAAACTCGCCCATTGTGGAGAGGCAAGACATCTGGCACGTCACCTTCTGATTTAAACACTATCTTAAAGGGGTGGTGCCGTTGTCTGGTACTGCTGCAGTTATGGAAAATGTCTGCTGCTAGATCCCTGGCTCCCAAAACACCCAACCCCCACTTCTCAGAGAACGTTGGGGAAACACTGGTATGCCTCCAGTATGGCCCTCTCCCCTGTCCCATAGACAACTGTTGCAGAGTAAAGCAATGCTGAAAGTATTTCTTCTGTGACCTGACGACAGTGCCAGAGGAAATTAAATGATGAGACTAGAGTACTTGAGATATGACTCCTATTCAAAACTCTTTGATTTCCACCACAGCCCCACACAGCTCTCGCACAGTTCCAACATTGATCATTTCATACCCTCATTCCTTCTCTCCCCTCCAATTGCAACAGCAAAGCATCTTTCTCTGCTTCCACGTTTTCACTCTGCACCTACTACTCTCACACTTACTACCCCCTCCATTCCACCCACTGCCCTCATCCGACACCCTCTCCCCACACCCACTGACACTCTCTCCCACACCCACTGCCCTCATCTGACACCCCATTCCTCACACTCACTCACCTCACACTTACTGATCCCCTCCCCCACTGCCCTCACACTTACTGATCCCCTCCCCCACAGCCCGCACACTTACTGATCCCCTCCCCCACACTCACTGCCCTCACACTTACTGATCCCCTCCCCCACTGCCCTCACACTTACTGATCCCCTCCCTCACACTCACTGCCCTCACACTTACTGATCCCCTCCCCCACACTCACTGCCCTCACACTTACTGATCCCCTCCCCCACTGCCCTCACACTTACTGATCCCCTCCCTCACACTCACTGCCCTCACACTTACTGATCCCCTCCCCCACACTCACTGCCCTCACACTTACTGATCCCCTCCCCCACTGCCCTCACACTTACTGACGCCCCTTCCCCACTGCCCTCACACTTACTGATCCCCTCCCCCACACTCACTGCCCTCACACTTACTGATCCCCTCCCCCACTCACCTCACACTTACTGATCCCCTCCCCCACTACCCTCACACTTACTGATCCCCTCCCCCACACCCACTCGCACTTACTGATCCCCTCCCCCACTGCCCTCACACTTACTGATCCCCTCCCCCACACTCACTGTCCTCACACGTACTGATCCCCTCCCCACACCCACTCACACTTACTGATCCCCCTCCCCCACTGCCCTCACACTTACTGACGCCCCTCCCCCACACTCACTGCCCTCACACTTACTGATCCCCTCCCCCACACCCACTCACACTTACTGATCCCCTCCCCCACTGCCCTCACACTTACTGATCCCCTCCCCCACACCCACTCACACTTACTGATCCCCTCCCCCACTGCCCTCACACTTACTGATCGCCTCCCCACACTCACTGCCCTCACACTTACTGATCCCCTCCCCCACACTCACTGCCCTCACACTTACTGATCCCCTCCCCCACACTCACAGCCCTCACACTTACTGATCCCCTCCCCCACTGCCCTCACACTTACTGATCCCCTCCCCCACTGCCCTCACACTTACTGATCCCCTCCCCCACACCCACTCACCTCACACTTACTGATCCCCTCCCCCTCCCCCACTGCCCTCACACTTACTGATCCCCTCCCTCACACTCACTGCCCTCACACTTACTGATCCCCTCCCCCATTCACCTCACACTTACTGATCCCCTCCCCCACTGCCCTCACACTCACTACCCTCACACTTACTGATCCCCTCCCCCACTGCCCTCACACTTACTGATCCACTCCCCCACTGCCCTCACACTTACTGATCCCCCCCCCACTGCCCTCACACTCACTGCCCTCACACTTACTGATCCCCTCCCCCACTGCCCTCACACTTACGGATTCCCTCCCCCACTGCCCTCACACTTACTGATCCCCTCCCCCACACCCACTCACACTTACTGATCCCCCTCCCCCACTGCCCTCACACTTATGATCCCCTCCCCCACTGCCCTCACACTTACTGATTCCCTCCCCCACTGCCCTCACACTTACTGATCCCCTCCCCCACTGCCCTCACACTTACTGAACCCCTCCCCCACTGCCCTCACACTCACTGCCCTCACACTTACTGATCCCTCCCCCTCCCCCACTGCCCTCACACTTACTGATCCCCTCCCCCGCTGCCCTCACACTTACTGATCCCCTCCCCCACACTCACTGCCCTCACACTTACTGATCCCCTCCCCCACTGCCCTCACACTTACTGATCCCCTCCCCCACACTCACTGCCCTCACACTTACTGAGCCCCTTCCCCACTGCCCTCACACTTACTGATCCCCTCCCCCTCCTCCACTGCCCTCACACTTACTGACGCCCCCCCTCCCTCACAATTACCGACAACCCCTCTCCCACACCTCCTGCCCTCACTATAACCTGACGCAGCTCCCTGGAGGGTTAGACCACATCCTCACTCTGCAACAGTCAGTCATGACAAGAGCGTGCAGACAGCAGCAGTGTAACGCAATCTAAAGCCTGTGGTCTGTTTTGCAGTCAGTTGAGAAACATGTGGTACCGAAGCTGCCTGCTTTGCTGGCAGATTTAAATCAGGACCCCACCTGCCTCTCGCAGGAGCATGAACTGCCTTTAAAGTCAGCAAAAGAATATTGCTGGGCGAGAACCTTGGGTGGGTAAGTGGACTCAGCCTGGTTTCAACACCTCCCACGCACCATTCTCAGGGAAATCAGTCTCAAACTGTGAACATCCACCTTTATAGAGTAGCGACTATCATCGCCTCCGAAAACTGCATTTAATGCCTTGTTAAATAAGACATATTTGTCAAACTGTTACTGTTTACAGGGCATCGTGAGAATGTGGTGATGAGCTGTTACATATACGCAAGTTGTTTCATTACTGCCTGTAAGGCTAACATATGCAGACCAAGGTTGTACAATTGGCACCGGAGGCAGCGCTCATGCTACAAACTACAGAAATGTGAAAACCTGTCTCCAGCTTTGCTTTCCAACCTGCCATTATTTCCTCTTCCAGAGCAGTTGATCCTGAAGAACTACTTTGTTAGCTCATGCATTTTAGTGATTCAAAGTCAGCACTCTGCAGCCGGCCTGTTCTTCCTTGGCAACACCTACTGATGGGTTTCGCCTCTGTCTGGAGGCTGAATGCTCCTCAAGTTATCTGTATCACACTGCTGAGCCTCCATTGCTGACAGCGTGACAGGCAGTCTTTGTACAGCTAGGCTTTCAAGTGGCACAGTGCAGGTGGAGAGACTTATACTAAATGCTGTGTTTGCTATTTATCAATGACGTATCAAAAATAAATGGAGGAAACAACACGATTAATCTTTCTGCACAACAAACTGTCATGGTTAAGCAGAAACAGGCAGCATTCCCTCTCCAAAGGCAATATTCTGTGCATGGTGGCCTTGGATTTGATTTCAGAATGACGGTGAGCTTCATGGTGACTCCCACTCCTGTTGTTTCAGGGGTTGGGAACAGTGTTTGGGGTGGAGAATAACACGGGAGTCTCGAACAGCTTTTAGGCATGCAGGAATTCCCCAATCGATTGTCCCGCTTCCCGCCAATGAGTGACGGGAATCCTGACTTCTAATGTCGGGATCGCGATTTGCAACTGTTTTAAGTATCGTCAGGCCTTTCCGCATGGGATAGTCTTCCCATGTTAAATATTCCATTCATGTCAGTGTGAGGGCACGCTGACTTGAGTCACGACAGGGCCCCCATGTCATGGACCGAGTGGGAAGAACCTGTCGGAGGCACACTGAAGACTACAGCCCCCAGGGGGGAGAGGATCGGGTCTGGGCCGTACCCTGACACAGTGTGGGCACTGCCCCCAGCACTGGCCCCCGTGCATGACCCGCTAACACTGCCCCCAGCACTGCCTCCTAGCACTGGCCCCAGCACTGACCCGCGCATTAGCCCCAGCACTGACCCGCGCATTAGCCCCAGCACTGACCCAACACTGCCCCAGGCACTGCACCCCCTGTCACTGCCCCCTAGTACTGCATTGGCACTGCTCCAATATTGCACTAGCACTGCCCTAGCATTGCTGCCTGGCATTGCCCCAGAACTGCCCAGACTCAGCTCCCAGTACTGCACTGGCACTGCCTCCTGGCATTGCCCCTGGAACTGCCCCGGCACTGCCATCTCGCACTGTCCCCAATACTGCCCAGGCACCGCCCCCTGGCACTGTCCGCAGCATTGCACTGGTACTGTCCCAGCACTGCCCCTAAAACTATCCAGGCACTGCCCCCAGTATTGCTCAGCACTACCCCATCACTGCCCAGGAACTGGCCAGGCACTGCCCCAGGCACTGCCCCAGTACTGCCCCAAGAACTGCCCAGGCACTGCCCCTGGCACTGCCCCAAGAACTGCACTGGCACTGCCCAAGCATTGCCCCCGGAACTGCCCAGGCACTGCCCCCTGGCACTGTCCGCAGTATTGCACTGGTACTGTCCCAGCACTGCCCCTGAAACTATCCAGGCACTGCCCCCAGTATTGCCCAGCACTGCCCCATCACTGCCCAGGAACTGGCCACGTACTGCCCCAGGCACTGCCCCAGTACTGCCCCAAGAACTGCCCAGGCACTGCCCCAGGCACTGCCCCAGTACTGCCCCAAGAACTGCCCAGGCACTGCCCCTGGCACTGCCCCAAGAACTGCCCAGGCACTGCCCCCAGTACTGCACTGGCACTGCCCAAGCATTGCCCCCGGAACTGCCCAGGCACTGCCATTGGAACTGCCCAGGCACATCCCCCAGATCTGCCCAGGCACTGTCCCCTGGCACTGCCCCTAGTACTGCACTGGCATTGCCCCAGCATTGCCCCCAGAACTGACCAGGCCATGCCCCCAGTATTGCCTGGCACTGCCCCATCACTGCCCAGAACTACCCCCAGTACTGCACTGGCACTGCCCCAGCATTGCCCCCAGGCACTGCCCCCAGATCTGCCCAGGCACTGTCCCCTGGCACTGCCACTGGAACTGCCCAGGCACGTCCCCCAGATCTGCCCAGGCACTGTCCCCTGGCGCTGCCCCCAGTACTGCACTGGCACTGCCCCCAGAATTGCCCGGGCACTGCCCCCTGGCACTTGGAGGCCATGGGGGGGTGTCTCCATTTTAATATTTTGAAAATTGGGACGCCCTTTAAGAAATATCATGGAACCTATCTCTTCCTTTATTTTTAAAATAGTGGGAAAAGCCGGAACACAATCAATGGGCTACCTTCTGCTTTTCCCACCCGAGTTGACACTTTTGACAAAACAAATCAGTAAATTCTGCCCAATGTCTTTATTAATGTGTAAATTGTCCAGAAATTTGTGGCAAGGAAGTGACACTCCATGAATATCCACATGTTACTCTGAAGGTTTGTGCTGTTCTTCCATTCGTTTTGCCAAAGTGATAGTTTGCCCTCAAACCTCCCCGTGAGTTGCTTGAAGTTGCAACATTGACTTTCTCCCCATTCTCACTCAAACCTACCTCGGCTATCCACCTCACATCCCACTCCTACTTTTGCACCTTTGCCCTCCCACATGTCCCTTCCCTCCACCCCATCATCAATAGAAAGAGCCTTTAGCTACAGGGTCACTGTCATATCAGAACGCTGACCCTAAATCCCTTTGTCTTTTCCCGAATGTTCCCACCTTCGAAAGTCACAACTATTGCACCTTTTGGGCATCTCTTACCTCTGGTCTGACATCCTCTGAACTCCTGCAATATGCATTGTTTTATGTTACAAATATTGGCGATGCTGGATAACACTAAGGGCGGTGAAGAGATTAAATCTGGAGGAACAAGGAGGCTGGAACTTCCAGAAAGGGAGAATTTTCATCAACAGAAATTGGAAATTGGGGTGAAAGGTTTGTAGCATTGATAAAGATGTCCTCTATGTGGACTTGAATAGCAATAGTTTATGGTTTCATCTGGGGTTTTCATGTTAGCGCATTAGCCTGCTATTGTTGGAAGCCCTCAAAAATCATCTACTTCATTTTTTGATTTATTTGTTGAAAAAAATGATTTGGCATTTGGGACCTCGATGCAGTATTTGGGCAATATCGGCCTGATGGGAATTTAGAGAGAATGGAATCCACAATAGCAGCAAGCAACACATAACAGATGGACAAGTGTGTGGTGTAATAGTGAGCAAGCCTGGTCGGAAAAGTGTTTCCACCCACGTATCCTGATACCATTTCCGATTACAGCTAAGGTGGGTAAAGGGTGGCGTCGCAATACTACCCGATCCCTGGTAAAAGCCAATTAAGCTGGTCAAGCAGCTCATTATGAGCTTGTTAAGAAGAAGGCGGGGATTTTCTTGGGGCTCGTTGGAGTTCCATGTGCTCTCTGGGCAAGAGCAGGTGACCAACAGGTGCAGAGTTGGGAGCCAGACAAAGCTGCCACAGGGAATGATCTTGTTCACATAAGAGGATGCCGGTACAGATGGGGACTCGGCCATTTGCACTGGGATGCCCTTGGTGCTGGGGCCATAGACATAGGACATAGAAAAATACAGCACAGAACAGGCCCTTCGGCCCACGATGTTGTGCCG
Source organism: Scyliorhinus canicula (assembly GCF_902713615.1). Taxonomy (NCBI): domain Eukaryota; kingdom Metazoa; phylum Chordata; class Chondrichthyes; order Carcharhiniformes; family Scyliorhinidae; genus Scyliorhinus; species Scyliorhinus canicula. The sequence goes on from NC_052152.1 coordinate 114,842,969, forward strand.
AACTTTTGTCCTAGATTAAGAACAAATTAATCTGCACCCTATCATTATACCGTAATCAATGTACCTATCCAATAGCTGCTTGAACGTTCCTAATGTTTCCAACTCAGCTACTTCCACAGGCAGTGCATTCCATGCCCCCACTACTCTCTGGGTAAAGAACCTAGGGTGGACTGTGATTTGGTGGGGGGGGGATTCAACGATGATACCTCTTAAAACTGAATAGTTAGCATTCCACTTGAGTAGTTTTACATAAGTTACTTTATTTAGGATTGAGATGAATTATAGGACTGAGTAATCATTATTAACCATTAACCATGTATTTTTAGGACGTAGCAGTAATAAGTAATGAAATGGGATTTAGGATAGCTAACTTGTGAAACAAATGCAAGAAACTGGTTCTGCTGTCCTGCTTTTCACAGACAATGAATGCACAGCAAATTACTAGTAAGCATTGCTGTCAGGATGAGGATCAGTCATGCGCTGCTTGTAATTCTATTGGGTGAAGTTTAAACACTGCTTGCAATTCTATTGGATAAGTTTAAATGTAGCAGCTTCAGGGATTGGATTGCGTCCAACTGGGGTGGGGTATTGATTTTTGAACGTTGTATAAGTACTGTGTTCTGGTCTTTGTTCAGCAGAACAGGCCTTGGCAGATATCCAGTCTGTTCTCCGTGTACACGTAACAAGATTGATTAAATAACCATCTTGTCCAGGTCGTCGTGTTTTTTTTCCTTTCTGTACTGAGTTAAGCCACAGGGAATAACCCCACGTGGAAGCTGACTCAATACACAGGTCTTGAAACCGCTCCTACAGACCGTAAGCACATGGGTATGCATGGGACAATCACTCTGGCATCAAGGGGACACAAAAGCAAAGGGCAATGTTGTCGAGCAGAACTGGGGTACCACCTCGGATGACTATCTGTGTGGAGTTTGCACATTCTCCCCGTGTCTGCATGGGTTTCCTCTGGGTGCTCCGGTTTCCTCCCACAGTCCAAACGTTGTGCAGATTAGGTGGATTGGCCGTGCTAAAATTGCCCCTAAGTGTTCGTCCAAAGATGTGCAGGTTAGGTAGGATAATGGGATAGGCCAGGGAGTGGGCCTAGGTAGAGTGCACTTTCGGAGGGTCAGTGCAGACTCGATGGGCCAATGGCCTCCTTATACACTGTAGGGAATCTATTGTTCTATCCCCGTGAAACCTCTGGCTGATTTCTGTTTCGTATCAAGTGTGGGACCCAGCAATGCTCCTGACCTCTGCGTCCTCTCCCGCCGGGAAAATCCAGCCAAATGTGGTTGACTCTTAATGTTCTCAGGACAACCAGGAAGAGCAAATATATAAGGCCATTCCTACACCCTGAGCAAGATCAGGCAAGGATACATGGATTTAAATGAATCAGTTATCACAGCTGCATATATCTTTACCATATCTATCTTGCCCAGGGTTTCTATAACACCACTATTAGTGCCAGGGGGCAGTGGCCAGGCACTGCCACAGGAGTGTTCCATGGGGAGGGGGTTGTTTGCGTAGGATGGAGGCATGTTTCTCCCACCCCGCCAGCATTATGTCATGGGACCCGCCCCTTACATTCTTTTGGCCATCAGTTTAAAAATACAGTGGCAAGACTCGTCAATGCTGCCAAGCGACCTGCCGTCTGCTTTTTCTGCCCGAGGTGACACTTTGCAAAAAAAATGTCAAATTCCCATCCTGGGACTTGATTGTGTGCATTTTAGCGGACCCAAGTGAAAGTTCGTTGAATGGCGCATTTGGCGGGGTGTTTCTTTGCGCACCATCCTCAGCACTTTGCTATTTCTTGGTCTTGGGAGTATTTCCCCACTGAGGCTGCACTTAGAAGGATTTCCTGATTTCTCTACCTGGCAAAATCCCCCGGGTCCAGTCGCCGGGTCCCTTGCTGGCAGTGCCAGGGTGCCACCCTGTCCTGGGAGAAACCCCCCACCCCCACCCCCGGTACTGTACGACTTGTCCACGATTGTGTGGAGCAGTAACAAACGGCACCCCGGGAGATCTCCCAGGTGCAGTTGGTGAGTCCCGGGCACCCAGCGAGGGAGAGATCTAGATCGCTGCCCGGTGCAACAAGTCAGGTGACTCATGATAGACCCAGCGTGGAGCCCGATTTAGGGCTCACGCATGATTCACCTGTTGCGCCTGGATCCATGCCGGGTACAACTGAGTCACTGATTGACAGCATAAGCTGTCTACATTACATTCTTCTGCTGGACACTCCCCAAGCTTACACAAATACCCTCAATAACACAACCATCCAGCATGGCTCACCCCTCAAGTGTGTGCACACCATGGATGCCGTTTTGGGAAATAAAATGCACCTTTAGCGCCCAAAATTACCAATCCAAATTTCGCACCACTGAACTCTCTGGATTAGTCCATTTCTCCTGTTACATGTCTGAAAGATATCACAGATTTACCAGAGCCATGTGTTTGTGCTGTAATTATTTCCATCATTCTATGTATTCTTTTTATAACAGATTGTTAATAACATAGACTGCTTGTCTTCACAACTCCTTTCTGTTTCTTTCCCAGCAGTGTGCTCAACCTCCCTGTGTATCACTATGTCTGCTTCTCCTGTTCGCTATTAATGCCCAAGTGGACTATCTTCTCTTAATCTTTGAAATAATTTATCCTCTGCTAAATATCCACACTGCGGTTATTCTAGACAAATCACAGCTCCATTATTCCAATGTTAAAAACAATCTTAGCTGTCTGTAAATCCCACCTTCCTGCATGAATGTCCATATTCCTCACCACCCCCCCCCCCCCCCCCCCCCCCCCCCACTCCGCCAGAACTCAGTTCCCCTTCTTCCTGAGTGGCATTGCCAATGTTATCAATGATCAAACCTTCTGCATTGTTAAATGATAGCCTTCAACCTAGGGCAGTACCGTGGCGCAGTGGTTAGCACTGCTGCCTCATGCCATTGAGGATCCGGGTTCGATCCCGGACCCGGGTCACTGTCCGCGTGGAGTTTGCACATTCTCCCTGTGTCTTGCCCCTACAAACTAAAAGATGTGCAGAGTAGGCGGATTGGCCACGTTAAATTGCCCCTTAATTGAAAAAAATAGAATTGGGTACTCTAAATTTGTATTTTAAAAAAGAGATAACCTTCTGCCTGTCTTCCTTTACCTCACCTGACTGTATCCTAGCCTTTGGTGTCACTTCCTTTAAGCTCGTTATGTCCTTCCTCTGGCTGGTACTTTTCTCTACTGCTCGTTGTATCAGTTAAGGTGAAGTGTTTAAGGTGGGGGGCACTCATTGGATATTTACTCAAGCAGATATAAAGAGCCACTGTCGTCCATGGTTATGTTTGTGACTGGCTGTCCCTGGAGAGGAAGCACACAGTGTACACTGGCAGGCTCAATGCTTCCATGGCCGATGGGCACAACCAAAAATAGATAGAGAAATACAGCACAGAACAGGCCCTTCGGCCCACGATGTTGTGCCGAACTATTGTCCCAGGTTAATCATAGAATTTTGGACATTAAGGGCAATTTTCCATGGCCAATCGACCCAACCTGCACATCTTTGGACTGGGAGGAAACTGGAGCACCCGGAGGAAACCCACGCACACACAGGGAGGACGTGCAGACTCCACACAGACAGTGACCTAAGTCAAAATCGAACTTGGGACCCTGGAGCTGTGAAGCAATTGTGCTATCCACAATGCTACCGTGCTGCCCTTAAGAAGAAATTAATCTACACTCCATTATTCTACCCTAATCCATGTACCTATCCAATAACCGCTTGAAGGTCCCTAACGTTTCCGACTCAACTACTTCCACAGGCAGTGCATTCCATGCCCCCACTACTCTCTGGGTAAGGAACCTACCTCTGACATCCCCCCTATATCTTCCACCATTTACCTTAAATTTATGTCCCCTTGTAATGGTTTGTTCCACCCGGGGAAAAAGTCTCTGTGCATTATCAGCCCTGGGAACAGCGTTGTAATTTAGTTAGTTAAGTTTCCTTTGAAAGTTTTATTTTTGTTGCCGTACCCCACCAGGAGCTGTCCCCCCCATTTATTACTTTGTTTTTATTGATTGATTGGTTTTCAAAAAGATCATAAAGAGCCACTGCGGTTGGGTTGTAGAGTTAGGAGCTGTACATTGGTAAAGATTGACTTTCTGTGGCCTCTTTGGCAGACGTTTAACATCTGAGTCCAGTTCTAGCCACGTATCACTGCTGAGGCTTTCAAACTCACCGAGAAGGAGGGAAGGAAACAATTCAGAAGCACCAACAACAGCAACGTGTATTCATACAGCACCTTAAAAACAAGGACAAAGGCACTTTGCAGGAGCATTAGGAGACAAAATGTTACACCGCACCACAAAGAGAGATATTGGGCCAAAGGTTTGGTCAAAGAGATAGGTTTTCAAAAGGGTCTTAAAGGAGGAAAGTAATGTTGGGAGGTGGAGAGGTGCAGAGAGGGAATTCCAGGCAGCTGAAGGCTGGGTCACCAATGGTGGAGTGCAGGGGATGCTCAAGAAGCCAGAATTGGAGGTACACAGATACACACGGAGTCAGTGGCATGGAGGAGGTTACAGAGACAGGGAGGGCAGAGAGGTAAAAAGAATCCCTTGACCACACGTGGCGATGGTAAAAAGGAAACTTCACAGCCCAAGTATGCCAGTCAGATTGCACAGCCCAGATTCTCTGCCTCCAAAATCTGGTTGTGGTCAGGACGCCTCCCTTCGTTGTCTGCACTGGTTTTTGAATCAGATTAACTGTTGTTGCTGGGGACCAAAGATTATGAAAAAGGACCCATAACTACACATCCTGTGGCTCTGTTGGGAGCACTCTCATTTCAGATTTAGAAATGTGTGGATCCAAGTCCTGCTCTAGAATCATTAGCCCATAATCTAGGCTGACACTTCAGTGCAGTAGTGAGGAAGTGCTGCACTGTCAGAGGTGCTGACTTCTGGAAGAGATGTTAAACCATGGACCCTGCATCTGTCTCTCAGGTGAACATAAAAGATTCTGTACTGTACAGTACTGTTCAAAGAAGAGCAGGGGATTTCTAGCTGATGAATACTGAACGAAAAACAGAAATTCTCAAACTTTACATCTCATATTAGTAGGACAGATGCAAGAATGCCAAATTTCAAAGGAACAACAATTTATACTGGATGAACACCCCTTTTCCCGTACTTAACTGTGTCACTCCCTTTGAAATTTGGTATTCTTGCATTTGTCCTAATGAGTGCAAGACAAAAAGCTTTGACAGCTTCTCTCTCTTTCCAGCAATACAAGAGTTCCACCTGGTGCCCCAGCCAATATTTATCTCTCAACCATATCACAAAAATAGACCTGATTATTATACATTGCTGTTCGTGGGAGCTTGCTGTGCCTTAATTGGCTGCAGACATTACAGGAGTGATTATACTTCAAAAATACTTAATGTACTGTAAAGTGCTTTGGGGCATGCTGACGTTATGAAAGGCACTCCAGAAATGCAAATCTTTCTTTCCCTGAGAAATACCTTTGGGCCTGGTTCTCAGACCAATAGCACTTTCTGTTTTCCCCATTACACATCCAGCCTTGTCAGGGAATAAGGCTCCGCTATCTCGCGACTCAGCATCTTCAGGTGGCTAAGTGAGGTTCTTTGGGCAGTGTCCAACTGGTTGCTTATACCATCACAACTGTAATCAGCTGGCTTTTAGCTGATGAAACCAAACTGCACAAAGTCATTCTCTTGTGAAAAGGTGTTTAATATCATTTGGGGAAGCAATCATAGTTAATATTGAGTTGGCGCTAGCTTGGCTTTGCTGACCTGAATAGGGCTGAAATTTACTAAACTGATTTAAAATAGGATTTGCAACAGCATAATCATGATACATTGAATTTAGAGATTTGCTGGAGGTAATTTTAACCTAGTGCAATTGTGCAAAATAGATGGTTACAATTTGACAATTCGATTTGCTTTAGGTTTGATTTCTGCTGACCTCCATACTTCACCGAGAGTTCTCATAAAAACTCAATTTCAAGGAGCGTCATTTTGCCAGTTCCTTTACTCGAGAAGCAAACCCAGGGTGGCTTCATAAAGATCAAGGCATTCACCTCAGGCACGTGTCATGTTGCCTCTGCAGGACCCCAGGACCCAAGCCAAGTGCCACCATTTTGTGACCCATCCTCACGCTAAACAAAGTTTTGAGGGTGAATACATTTATGGATATCAGAGCTAGTGCTATCTCTTGGATATGGAATGGAAGCCACCAAAGAGCATTAACATAATCACAGAATTGCCACAGCAGCAAAGTAGGCCATTCAGCCCATCGTGTCTGCACCGGCTCTCCAAATGCACTATTCACTTAGTGCCGCTCTCCCCACCTTCTCCCCGCAACCCTGCACATTCCTCCTTTCCAGATAACAATCTAATTCCCTTTTTGAAAGCTTTGACTGAACCCGTCTCCACCACACCCTGACAGAACATTCCAGACCCTAACCACTCGCTACGAGGGTAAGTTTTCCCTCGTGCCCCTTGTACCAATTACTTTAAATCTGCCCTTTCATTCTTGATCCTTTCACAAGGAACAGTTTGTCCCTATCTACACTGTTCAAAGAGTCAGATGAAGTCATTGTGAATGGCAGGGAAGCTGCCCTGCCATTTTGTCAGATCATGGCTGATCTGAATATGGTTTCAACTCTACTTCCCTCTCTACCCAATAAACCCTTTCACTCTTGTGCCACTCAAGAATCACATTAACTCAGCCTTAAAAAACATTCAAGGACCCCGCCTCCATTGCTTTGACACATCTCCTAATTTAGTGTAAATTGTTGCAAATGTATTTCTTGACAATGGAGTCCTAGAGCAGGTACCGAGGAGAGATCTTAAAATACCTAAAACACATTGGTGTCTTATGAACTGCCCTATCAAACATGCTTTTTCCCATTGGCCCCACGAAAATACTGTGAAAGGGATTACAAAGAACAAAGACCAAAGAAAAGTACAGCACAGGAACAGACCCTTCGGCCCTCTAAGCCTGTGCCGACCATGCTGCTTGTCTAAACTAAAATCTTCTGCACTTCCGGGGTCTGTATCCGTCTATTCCCATCCTATTCATGTATTTGTCAAGATGCCCCTTAAACGTCACTAACGTCCCTGCTTCCACCACCTCCTCCGGCAGCGAGTTTCAGGCACCCACTACCCTCTGTGTAAAAAACTTGTCTCGTACATCTCCTCTAAACCTTGCCCCTCGCATCTTAAACCTATGCCCCCTCAGTAATTGACCCCTCTACCCTGGGGAAAAAGCCTCTGACTATCCACTCTGTCTATGCCCCTCATAATTTTGTAGACCTCTATCAGGTCACCCCTCAACCTCTGACGTCCCAGTGAGAACTAACCGAGTTTATTCAACCTCTCCTTATAGCTAATTCACTCCATACCAGGTAACATCCTGGTAAATCTGTTCTGCACCCTCTCTAAAGCCTCCACATCCTTCTGGTAGTGTGGCAACCAGAATCGAACACTATACTCCAAGTGTGGCCTAACTCAAGTTTTATACAGCTGCAATATGACTTGCCAATTTTTATACTCAATGCCCCGGCCAATGAAGGCAAGCATGCCATCTGCCTTCTTGACTAGCTTCTCCACCTGTGTTGCCCCTTTCAATGACCTGTGGACCTGTACACCTAGATCTCTCTGACTGTCAATACTCTTGAGGGTCTACCATTCACTGTATATTCCCTACCTGTATTAGACCTTCCAAAATGCATTACCTCAGATTTGTCCGGATTAAACCCCATCTGCCATCTCTCCGCCCAAGTCTTCAAACAATCTAAATCCTGCTGTATCCTCTGACAGTCCTCACCGCTATCCGCAATTCCATCAACCTTAGTGTTGTTTGCAAACTTACTAATCAGACCACTTACATTTCCCTCCAAATCATTTATATATACTACGAACAGCAAAGGTCCCAGCACTGATTCTTGCGGAACATCACTAGTCACAGCCCTCCAATCAGAAAAGCACCCTTCCATCGCTACTTTCTGCCTTCTATGACCTAGCCAGTTCTGTATCCATCTTGCTAGGTCACCCCTGATACCGTGTGACTTCACCTTTTGTACCAGTCTGCCATGAGGGACCTTGTCAAAGGCCTTTACTGTAAGTTCATACAGACAACATCCACTGCCCTACCTGCATCAATCATCTTTGTGACCTCCTCGGAAAACTGTATCAAGTTAGTGAGACACGATTAAATGCGATTCCCATTGTGTAGAGAGAGGAAGATCTTGCGTTCTATTAAAATAGCACCTATAGAATAACACTTAAATTTACAGTTTTGAATTGTTTTACAAGCTGCTTTACGAGTGCGGTGCTCGATTTTAATGACTTTTTAAAAGTACCACTGTTCTACGAGCCTTTTTTTGAAATTGAGATTTATGTTTATCGAGGTGAGGGAGCAATTTCTTATTTTTTCAACGAAACAAGTTGACATTAAAATAAATACACCACTCCAAAACATATTAAGGTCCGTAAAGCATAATGTACCATTTATATTTTTCAATTTATGACAAACAGAAATAAATGCTTTATATATTCAGCACAAATACACTGCATTCGCCTAATCTGTTTTTACAATAACCATTTTCTTGAGTATCATTCTGAACACAAATGCATTACATCTGGAAGTATCCTTATGCAGGATATATATATATATACATAAGCAGTGAGATACATTAGAAGCTAGGGTTATGTTTCAAGATGGATGAATCACAGATGTGGTAAATTATCTGAGTAGTTGGACAGATAGAGACATTTGGTTAGGTTTACAGTTAAGTAGGTCAAATATCTAGTTCGATGCTGGGATGGAAACATAGACAGACACTGATGGTCAAATTTTCGCAACTAAACAGACGGTGGAACCCAGCAGTGCAGAGGTTAATATCGGCTTCCCATCTGTCACACCCTGCGGTGCGATGATGAAAAGTTGTTCGCTGTCAAGCAACAAACGTGTAGCTTGGAAACAGCTGTCACCATCAATCACGGCATCTCGGGTACTGTAGCTGGGGCTGTGGTTATCAGGAGGGCCAGAAGTTGGCTTTTATTGAGTAGTTCTTAATCACTTTGTGAGCTGCATCATAAATTAGCTTCTGTTTGTTGAGTCCGAGCTGATTGAAGAAACAGTAACATTAAGCTGTCTTTGCAGAAGTGTTTGACAAAATCACACTGCTAGGCAGTGATGCCGTTGAATGGAGAGCTCTCATTACATGAACATAGAATAGTACAGCACAGAACAGGCCCTTCGGCCCTCAATGTTGTGCCGAGCCATGATCACCCTACTCAAACCCACGTATCCACCCTATACCCGTAACCCAACAACCCCCCCCCAACATGAGAGAAGAATCGTCACCTCCCTTCTGCACGGTGTCAGCACACCACCATTCTAGCTGCTCTTCCTCCACATTGGAGGGCACAGTGCCTTTTAAACTCAAACCTTTGTTGCCTGCACAGATGGTCCATTTGTCACTTCAGGGCATCCTCTCCAAAAGAGAGAGCTCCAGGGCATTTGGGAGGCGGTAGCCCATTCCATGCCAGTGCTGTGCCCATCATACAGAAAGCTTGGTTGTGAATGTGAAAGCTGAACGGATCAGCCCAGGTAAGGCTGCCCACCATTGCCATATCCTGTACCAAGTAGATAGCCAAAGTATGTTTGCCCCAAATTCTTTCCTCTCATCTCCAGAGGCTCCTGATCACCAAAATCCTTCCAAATACTGGGAAGCAATGAGAGCACACATTATTGGGTTGTCGAAAACAAGAAGGGTACCCCGTGGTTGGCCAATCAACTTGCTCTGATGTAGAATCAATTTGGCCCGACGGTTTCCATCTGCTGCTGAAGACGATAGCAGCTCAACCAGCCCTTTGATTTGTATCAGCTTCAGTTACATGTCAGGCTACAGTATGAGCTGGCGCGAAAATTAATAATGTCAGAGCCACTTTACATGTCCTGTCCCCTTTTCCACTAAACTCTTCAAAGTAGCTTCCATAGTCCGTTTTTCTGTAATATTGGAAAGAAGGATTCAGCTGTTTGTCCTATGATGGAACATTTTCTACATAGTTTCATTCAAAACGCAAGCAAAATTGCAAGTTACAAAAGGAGAAAGTCACTGAACCCATTGTGGCTCTGCTGCGTCTTTGCTGGAACTTTCAGTCCTGCTTCTCTTCTCCATCCTCCAGCCCTGCTTATTCTTCCTTTTCATGTAATTGTCCAATTTTCAATTTTTCTCTTGAAATTGAGAAGTCTGAGCTTTTGATTTTTTAGGCACACCTTTTATTGAAACAGTATTTACTACAGCAGGATTACAAATAGTCTTGGATTGCTCCGGTCCACTGTCAATTTCAATGGACTTGCCTACCATCCCTGGAGATGGCCGCAAGGTAATTTCCTAGTATGAATACACTAACAATACCAGACCCATTAACCCATTCGGTACCAGCCTCCCCGAACAGGCGCCGGAATGTGGCGACTCGGGGCTTTTCACAGTAACTTCATTGAAGCCTACCCGTGACAATAAGCGATTTTCATTTTCATAAAGCTGAGTTTATATTCACTTTGCACAATGGAACAGGTAAACAATTTTCATCAATGCCCTGTATCAATTCACGTATTTTGCTGACATCAAACTCTGAGCCAACCTTGACCAGACAAGAGTGGAGTTACTACACCATCAAATATAAAACTTCCATATGCTCTGATTTACACCCACTGTAAATACATTAGGTAGCATTGGTTTGTTACAAGCTTCACTCACTGGTACAGCATTTTCTGGAGTAACGCTAGACATAAGGGGCTGGTTTAGCACAGTGGTCTAAATAGCTGGCTTATAAAGCAGATAAACGCCAGCAGTGCGGGTTCAATTCCCGTACCAGCCTCCCCAAACAGGTGCCGGAATGTGGCGACTAGGGGCTTTTCACAGTAACTTCATTTGAAGAGAGGTGGCAAATGGAGTTTAATGCAGAAAAGTGTGAGATGATTCATTTTGGAAGGAATAACAGGAAGACAGAGTCCTGGGCTAATGGTAAGATTCTTGGTAGTGTGGATGAGCAGAGAGATCTCGGTGTCCATGTACATAGATCCCTGAAAGTTGCCACCCAGGTTGAGAGGATTGCTAAGAAGGCGTACGGTGTGTTAGCTTTTATTGGTAGAGGGATTGAGTTTTGGAGCCATGAGGTCATGTTGCAGCTGTACAAAACTCTGGTGCGGCCGCATTTGGAGTATTGCGTGCAATTCTGGTCGCCGCATTATAGGAAGGATGCGGAAGCATTGGAAAGGGTGCGGAGGAGATTTACCAGAATGTTGCCTGGTATGGAGGGAAGATCTTATGAGGGAAGGCTGAGGGACTTGAGGCTGTTTTCATTAGAGAGAAGAAGGTTAAGTGGTGACTTAATTAAGGCATACAAGATGATCAGAGGATTAGATAGGGTGGACAGTGAGAGCCTTTTTCCTCAGATGGTGATGTCTGGCACGAGGGGACATAGCTTTAAATTGAGGGGAGATAGATACAGGACAGATGTCAGAGGTAGGGTCTTTACTCAGAGAGTAGTAAGGGCGTGGAATGCCCTGCCTGCAACAGTAGTGGACTCGCCAACACTAAGGGCATTCAAATGGTCATTGGATAGACATATGGATGATAAGGGAATAGTGTAGATGGGCTTTAGAGTGGTGTCACAGGTCGGCGCAACATCGAGGGCCGAAGGGCCTGTACTGCGCTGTAATGTTCTATGTTCTAAGCCTACCTGTGACAATAACTGATTTTCATGTCCACAAAAACTACCGTCTTGGCTTTCAACTTCCAGAGGTCAGATTACATATACCCTGTTCTCATGACAAAAGTCGCATGTTGGTCTTCTTAAAACATATTTGTCTTCCACACTGTCTCATTCATTACCCTGGAAAGCATCTACATTTTCATTTTGATTATCCCCCCTCACTGTAATTAGTGTTCTGCTCATTGTCAACTTGTTTATCTCGCCAACTTCTGTGTGAATTTGCCGACAAACCTTTGCTGCCAACTTTTACAACTATCAGCTAAAAAATACAGCTTCCCTTGTTTTAGAAACTTTACATTCTTCTCAGTGGGATCTGCTTCCTGCAGAATACTCTTTTTAAATCCTCTTTGTAACGACACCTGGGGTGAATTCTCTGCCTCCCCAGCCGCGTGCTCCTTGACGGTGTGCCATTGCTGGCAGCAGGATTCTCCGTTCCCGCCGCTGGCCAATGGGATTTCCCATTGTGGCCACCCCTGGCTGCCAGGACACCCACGGGCATGTGTGCGCTGCCAGTAGAACGGAGAATCCCGCCGGCGGAGAATTCTTCAGATTGCTATTTTTTTTTGTTGCCTATAAGCTTCTGGCTAACTCATATACATTAAGCACAGCAGCCTTGAATAGATCATAATATGCATATTTTTGATCAAAATGGGTTGAATAAACTTCCAACATTTTCCTAACCAAAACATTCTAATAAAATCATTTGCACAATTTTCTCAAATAAGTCAGTACATTTCAATTCCTTCCTCACTGAATTTAGACGCTGAGCCAATTTTCCTTCACATAACAATACCTGCAGTTAAACCTTAACCCACTGGATCGACCATCAAATCTGCCTGATACTCCCCATTCACGTAATCAAAGTCTCTCTCTGTCCAGTATAACATTTCTCACTTCCCTCTCTCTTTGCAAGTCAAGGCTCTCCCTTTCTTTTACTCTTTAAAATTCTAATTCAAGTTTTCCCATTTAAGTCTTTCTAATTTTCCTTCCTCTGATGATCAATTTTTTTCATTCCTCTTTCCTTCTCGAGGTTAAGTTGCTGCACTTGTCACTGAATCCTGACCAACTCCATCTCCAAATGACCTAGCCATTGCTAACTTCTCAGTAAATACAGCGAACATTACCGTGAAATCTTGTACCGGTAAATACAAGCTAGCCCAGTGCACTCATCTCAGCTGTCAATTCAAAATTCCACAAGAGACTGATAAAATGTTGAAAAGAAATTCAAACTTCCAATGAATTACAAGTTTGCCCTTTTAAAGATTTTTTTTACTGTAACAAATGACTAAAAACACTATTAACAAAACACTATTTCTGTAGGCAATTTATACTTTAAACTACAGAATCAAACAGTCCACTTTGCAATCATACATTGCACTCTCTGCTATAGCGGAAAATCTCCAGCATCCAACTTCTAATGGGTTACCTTTTTCCCACTTCAGATGTCGGAACTTTGAGCAATCATCTCTGGCAGCTCATTGAGTTTTTGGAGAGTTTCCCAAATTCTTTACCAGACGTAAAGCCTGCTGAAATGATTCTTATTCTCCCCCCACGACTCCGGGGCCATGTCAAGATGAATTTCCTGGATTTCTTCGATGGCTGCAGAATGTGTCTCTTCAGCTGGAGACCAACTCCGCCATACCCGGCATCGGCAGCTTACAATGAGCCACTGTGCAGCTTTTTTTCTGTTGACCGCACCAACTGTTGTTTTTACCTGTCTTTTCTCCACTGCACCAAAGCTTCGAGCCAGCAAGTCTATTTACTGTTAACACAGTTGCTCTTACCCTTTGTTCCCAGGTGTGAGAACTTCATAAAAACAGGAAATGCTGGGATAAAAAAGCTCAGGACTTTGGCAGCATCTGTGGAGAGAGAAGCAGAGTTAATGTTTGGAGTCATGTGTTTCTTCTTCAGAGTGAGAACCTTGCACGTTGCTCAGCCAATCCCTTGACTAAACCATACTAGTGTTCAGGCAGAATTCAGAATAGTCACATTGCCTCCTTCTTTTAAACTTACATTTAAAGACGCAGTCCAAAATATAACATTGTGAGCATCATCATTGTAACAAAACACTTTCTCCCTATTTATTGCATCAAAACCCTTCATAATTCTGAACAACTATGATATAGAACATAGAACATTACAGCGCAGTACAGGCCCTTCGGCCCTCAATGTTGCGCCGACTGTGAAACCAATCTAAAGCCCATCTACACTATTCCATTATCATCCATATGTTTATCCAATGACCATTTAAATGCCCTTAATGTCTTTCTGTACTCTACAGAGAACAATCTCAGCTCCTCTGTTCCCTTCACATTACTTCTCTCTTCCTCCGTACAGTTCTATCAGACCTCCTCTTCACTCTCTCCAAGGCCATGAAATCCTTCTTAAAATGTAGTCCATGATTTGTTAAGGTTTAGTTCAACTTTGGAGCCTACTTAAATTTCAGGAGGCATTTCCTAAGGCATTTAATTGGAGGGAAGGCAGTGGGTGAGCACCCTGTCTCCTTTCGGCCTACACTCTGATTATGCCCGTGAAGGGAGGGCCGTTGGAAAGCCTCCGTGCTCTGCTGCTGATTGAGGCCCTTAAGTGGGTAATTAAAGCCCACCTAAGGACTTCATCTTGCCACTGCTGGTATTAACCTAGTGGTAGACAGGGATATACGGGTTGGCTCGCATGCAGGGAGCATGACAAACAAACCTGTGCGGAGTTGCTTGCAGCCTCCCAGGCTGAAGTTGGGGAAATCCCTCATTCAAAGACACTCAGTGCCTGATCGAGGTACAGTGCATTGGAAATGACGGGGGAACCTGTTGAGAGACAGGTGTTGTACCACCAGCAGCCATAGCCTCCTTGGTGGACCTTGGGAATTTCTCCCCTCCCACCCTCCCACTCCCCCACCCTACCTCACCACAAAGACAGTTTTTAAAAATAAATTTAGAGTATCCAATTATTTATTTCCAATTAAGGGGCAATTCAGCGTGGCCAATTCATCTTTGGGTTGTGAGGATGAGACCCACGCAGACACGGGGAGAATGTGCAAATGCCACACGGACAGTGACCCAGGGCCGGGATCGAGTCTGGGTCCTTGGTGCCGTATGCAACAGTGCTACCCACTGCGCCACCGTGTTGCCTCAAAGATAGTTAAGTTAGAATGGGTTGAGCGAGGGGTCGACTACTTTCTACACCAGCTGTTCCTGCTCCGCTGGCCTATAAATTCCATGTAACACTAAAGGTTCGTACACCTAGTGAAACGAGGTTCACCAACATTCAGAAGGTTAAAAGCAGATGTAGTAGGGCTAGGATATGGATCCTTTCACCGTGTGGTGCTAGTGGTACCTGAGGTGAACTAACAGCAGTGCAGATGCCCACTGAACCAATCCCCCAATGCCAATTTTATAAGATATCCTGATGGTATTACCATCAGAGGGTACTGGAGGGTATGATTCCTCTATGACTACCAGCATTGTCCCATCGCTTTCTGGTCCCTTAAAATCTGAGAAATGTCAATCTTAATTTGGTTTTGATTTGACCAGAGGTGATCTCACCATTGCTCACTTGGTTTGATTTTAACTAGCTATCCAATTTAAATAGATATGAGCTTTCCTCCTGATGGCTCCAGGTTTTGTTAAAGTGAGATATCTTGCGACATTTCCCAACGGATAGATTAGTCACCTCACCCTTCAACTCAAAATCTTTTTGGAGGAGAGTGGTTTCTGGTGCGAGCAGATTATGGCACGGCAGGACCCATGGAGCAGCAAGAATCCTGGTGATCAACATACTCACAGTTTATCTTCTGTACCAGTAAGAATTTAGGATTGAAAAACAGGAACAATAGAGATGATGATAGGATTAATTAAAGACCAATCAGATACAGAAAGACAGAGAAGGGAAAGAAGACCAGGATTAGGGAGGAAAAAAGATATGGGTGAGATTGGAACAATTTATCACCTGCGATAATAAGACAAAAGTTTGAAATGTTCTCTTTGAGATGGAGAGATTGCAAAACCTTAAATCTTCTCACTAGCTGGGTATTTGTACTGTTAAGTATCAGCTGTAACTCCCTAAGGTGCATTTAATTGGCAATGAATGCGCAAATCCCCAGTCTCAGATTTACTGTAACCACAGTATTCATATGGCTAGTGATGGTAATGCCATTGAATGTCAAGAGGAGATAGTTAGATCCTCCCTTGTTGGAGATAGTTATTGCGTGGTACTTGTGTGGCACAAATGTCACTTGACACTTATCTGCCCAAGTCTGGATATTGTCCAGGTCTTGCTGCATTTGCACAGAGACTGTATCAGTATCTGAGAAGTTGCGAATGGTGCCGAACATTGTGCAGTCATCAGTGAACATCCCCACTTTTGATCTTATGATGGAAGGAAAGTCCTTGGTGAAGCAGCTGAAGATTTTCTTTTAAATTTAGAGTACCCAGTTCTTTTTTTTTCCAATTAAAGGGCAATTTAGCATGGCTAATTCACCTACCCCTTCACATCTTTTTGGGTTGTGGGGGTGAGACCCATGCAGACAGGGAGAATGTGCAAACTCCACACGGACAGTGACCCGGAGCCGCGATCAAACCTGGGTCCTCGGTGCCATAAGGCTAAGTGCTGACCACTGTGCCGCCTTGAAGCAGCTGAAGATGGTTGGGTCTGGGACATTGATCAATGTCAATTAGGGTTGGCAGATAAATGTCAGCCTTCTCAACAATGCCTACATCCCATGAATGGATTGAAAATAATCCAGAAACCTCGTGAAACACAGGGAGATGGGGAGTGAGCTGCCATTTCCATGAAACTAACATAGGCACAAACTATCCAGCAACGGGTTACACTGCGAACAGTTTTGGTCCCCTTATTAAGCAAAGATGTACAGGCATTGGAGGCAGTCCCTAGGTTGACCGAGATATGGAAGGACTTTCTTATGAGGAGAAGTTGAGTAGGTTGAGTCTCTAATCATTGGAGTTTAGAAGACTGACCTTATTGAGACATATAGGATTCTCAGAGAGCTCAGCAGGGTAGTTGCTGAGAGGATGTTTCCCCTTGTGGGAGAGTCTAAGACCAGAGGGCATAATCTCAGAGTAAGGGTTGTAAATTAATAGCCACGCGCTTAAGCGTGAGCATGTCACACATCACAAGTGGATCCCATTCGGTAGGTGTGCCATGTGGCATATAGGAGTTATTGCCCAGCATCCCAATCAGACCGTGATGCCAGGACACTGTGCCCGAACACTGCAGAGGCAACACCAAGCCTATATCCAAACACCAGGGGCTGGGCTCCTGCATCGGGGACATTTCCACATCCAGAGATTGTGGAGGGGAGGAAAGCAGACCCCGGTCCAGGTAATGTTACCAGCTGGGGTACACGCTCTAGCCGGAGGTGCGTGGGCAGGGCCTGTTGGATGGGGGGGGGGGGGGGGGGGGGGGGAGCTATGAGGAGACTGGGAGGGTCCCAGAGTGGGAGACACTGCTGATTGTCATTCTTGCACCCTCTCCAAATTCCTTACACGGAATTGCACGGGGTGGATAATATCTTGGACTCCACGGAACTTGCCTTAGTGGTGCTGCTGGCAGGCCAGGCAGCCAGACGTCAGGGGAGGAATTTGCAGCAGTGTGGACAGAGGCTCGATGTGGTGGCCCATGTTCAGAGCCCTGCCCCACACCCTGAGGACCCAGCCACCCATCCAGCCAGGGAGGAACCCAGAAGGGGGAAGTTGCGACAGCCCAAGTTTACAGGCATCACTGGTCTTTTGAACAGATGACGAACAGCATATGCCGCAGGAGGGTCCACCTCAACAAGGGGATGGTGAGGCACCTGTGCCATATACTTGCAGACTTGGCACCACATGGAGGAGGAGGGTACCCGTTCCTGGTGGCTGTGAAGGTCACTGCAGCCCTGAACATCTACACCTCAGGATCATTCCAGGGCTCGAGCAGGACTTGTGGGGCATCTCACAAGCTACAGCCCACAAATGTATCCGTGAGGTCATGGATGCCCATGTTTGCCTGGGTAGAAAACTATATAAACTTTGACATGAACCAGGTCCAACAAGATGCCCGGGCAGCAGGAGTCTCTGCCATCGATGGGATGCCCAGGTCTAGGGGATGATAGATGGCACGCATGTCACCTTGCACGCACCGGGCCATCTGTGAGTGCCCTACATCAACAGGAAGGAGCTCCACTCCCTGAACATCCAACCCATGTGCGCCCACCTCATGAAGATTATGCATGTGTGTGCACGCTTCCCAGCTCGTGTGCACGACAGCTACATCCTGGGGCAGTCGGACAACCCCGGCATCTTCGTGGGCCAGTCCAGGATGGCTAGTTGGCTCTTGGGGGATAAGGGGTACCTGCTTAGGACCTGGCTAATGACGCCAATGCAGAAGCTGCTGACTGATGTGGTGAGCCTATGCACCGAGGTCTAAGATCAGAGGGCATAATCTCAGAGTAAGGGCTGTGGATTAATGGCCAACTGGTCTGTCTTTGAGCGATGAATCGGACTGCTCAAAATACGATTCCAATGCCTCGACTGCTCTGATGTTGCCCTGCAGTACACCACCCAAAGGGTCGCCTCCTTTGGGGTGGTCTGCTGTGCCCTCTACAATCTTGCACAGCAGTGGGCAACGTGCTGGTGGAGAGGGAGGAACATGTGACCACCGAGAAGGAGGAGTACAAGGATGAGGAGGCACCGGACCAGCAGAGGCTGGAGGATAACCCCGGGGAGGACCTGCAGGACCAGGAGGATGGAGGACGAGGCAGGAGCGGTGAGGATCCGCAAGAACGGAGCAGTAGGGAGGCTCCTCATCCTTGCCTGCTTCACATAAGATGTGGCCTTGTCCGTCATTCCCCCTTTCCCTGTGCCCTCTCCACTTCATATCCTCCATGACAGGGGGAGATATGGGGGGGGGCATCCCAGATGGACTGGCACCATCGGCTGCAGGTCTTGTGGGAGAATGGACACGTGGTCAGTTGGAGGAATGGATCGGTCTGTATGGCTTTAACAACTCACATTTGACAGGTCATCTGGATGGGGGACAGTGGACCCTCACCTCTGCACCATGCGCCAATCTCTGTGGTGGTCATTGCTCGGTCCTCAGCCACCCTCGTGACCTCCAGGGCCCGTTCCTCATAGGTGGTGAGGTTTCAGATATCCCGTCTATTGTGGGCCAACTTCTTCTGCGGGGACACAGTGATGGCATCGTTAACCACATGCATGTTTACCCACGGAGTTGGGAGGGTGCTTGGGGGTTGGGGGAACGGGCTTGGGGCGATCGGCTGCATGGGGGGGGGAGTATGTGGTGGGGTGGGAGTATGGGGGGTGGGGAGTTTGGGGGGATGGGGGCTATGTGGTGGGATGGGGAGTATAGGGGGGTGGGGAGTATGGAGGGGGGACTATGTGGTGGGTTGGGGAGTATGGGGAATTTAGTGGGGTGGGAACAATGTGGTGGGATGAGGAGTATGGGGGGGCTGGGGAGTTTAGGAGAGATGGAGAGTTTGGGGGGCTGGGGAGTTTGGGGGAGATGGAGAGTTTGGGGGGCTGGGGAGTTTGGGGGAGATGGAGAGTTTGGGGAGATGGAGAGTTTGGGGGGCTGGGGAGTTTGGGGGATGGGGAGTTTGGGGGGAATGGGGAGTTTGGGCGTTGGGGAGTTTGGGGGGAATGGGGAGTTTGGGGGTTGGGGAGTTTGGGGGGGATGGGGAGTTTGGGGGGATGGGGAGTTTGGGGGGCATGGGGAGTTTGGGGGGGATGGGGAGTTTGGGGGGATGAGGAGTTTGGAGGGGATAGGGAGTTTGGGCGGTGGGGAGTTTGGGGTTTGGGGGGTGGGGAGTTTGGGGGGATGGGGAGTTTGGGGGTATGGGGAGTTTGGGGGGGGTTGGGGAGTTTGGGGGGGATGGGGAGTTTGGGGGGATGGGGAGTATGGGGGGTTTGGGGGATGGGGAGTTTGGGGGATGGGGAGTTTGGGGGGATGGGGAGTATGGGGGTTTGGGGGGATGGGGAGTTTGGGGGGATGGGGAGTTTGGGGGTGGGGAGTTTGGGGGATGGGGAGTTTGGGGGGGATGGGGAGTTTGGGGGGGGATGGGGAGTATGGGGGTATGGGGAGTTTGGGGGGTGGGGAGTTTGGGGGATGGGGAGTTTGGGGGGATGGGGAGTTTGGGGGGATGGGGAGTTGGGGGGATGGGGAGTTTGGGGGGATGGGGAGTTTGGGGGGGGTGGGGAGTTTGGGGGGGGTGGGGAGTTTGGGGGATGGGGAGTTTGGGGGGATGGGGAGTTTGGGGGGATGGGGAGTTTGTTGGGGATGGGGAGTTTGAGGGGGATGGGGAGTTCCGGGGGGTAAGGGGAGTTTGGGGGGATGGGGAGTTTGGGGGGGATGGGGAGTTCCGGGGGGGTAAGGGGAGTTTGGGGGGATGGGGAGTTTGGGGGTGATGGGGAGTTTGGGGGGATGGGGAGTTTGTTGGGGATGGGGAGTTTGGGGGGGATGGGGAGTTTGGGGGGATGGGGAGTTTGTTGGGGATGGGGAGTTTGGGGGGGATGGGGAGTTTGGGGGGATGGAGAGTTTGGGGGGATGGGGAGTTTGGGGGGATGGGGAGTTTGGGGGGATGGGGAGTTTGGGGGGGGGGGGAGTTTGGGGGGGATGGGGAGTTTGGGGGGATGGGGAGTTTGGGGGGATGGGGAGTTTGGGGGGGATGGGGAGTTTGGGGGATGGGGAGTTTTGGGGGGCTGGGGAGTTTGGGGGGATGGGGAGGTTTGGGGGATGGGGAGTTTGGGGGGGGGTAGGGAGTTTGGGGGATGGGGAGTTTGGGGGATGGGAGTTTGGGGGGAATGGGGAGTTTGGGGGGATGGGGAGTTTGGGGGGGTAGGGAGTTTGGGGGATGGGGAGTTTGGGGGATGGGGAGTTTGGGGGATGGGGAGTTTGGGGGATGGGGAGTTTGGGGGGTAGGGAGTTTGGGGGGAATGGGAGTTTGGGGGGGTGGGGAGTTTGGGGGGGATGGGGAGTTTGGGGGGGATGGGGAGTTTGGGGGATGGGGGGATGGGGAGTTGGGGGGGATGGGGAGTTTGGGGGATGGGGAGTTTGGGGGGATGGGGAGTTTGGGGGGATGGGGAGTTTGGGGGGGATGGGGAGTTTGGGGAGTTTGGGGGATAGGGAGTTTGGGGGGATGGGGAGTTTGGGGGATGGGGAGTTTGGGGGATGGGGCGTTTGGGGGGTGGGGAGTTTGGGGGGATGGGGATTTTGGGGGGGTGGGGGAGTTTGGGGGGATGGGGAGTTTGGGGGATGGGGAGTTTGGGGGGAGGGGGAGTTTGGGGGATGGGGAGTTTGGGGGGAATGGGGAGTTTGGGCGTTGGGGAGTTTGGGGGGAATGGGGAGTTTGGGGGTTGGGGAGTTTGGGGGGGATGGGGAGTTTGGGGGATGGGGAGTTTGGGGGGCATGGGGAGTTTGGGGGGGATGGGGAGTTTGGGGGGATGAGGAGTTTGGAGGGGATGGGGAGTTTGGGCGGTGGGGAGTTTGGGGTTTGGGGGGTGGGGAGTTTGGGGGATGGGGAGTTGGGGGGATGGGGAGTTTGGGGAGTATGGGGTTTGGGGGTATGGGGAGTTTGGGGGGATGGGGAGTTTTGGGGGGGATGGGGAGTTTGGGGGGATGTGGAGTATGGGGGGTTTGGGGGGTGGGGAGTTTGGGGGATGGGGAGTTTGGGGGATGGGGGTTTGGGGGGATGGGGAGTTTGGGGGGATGGGGGTTTGGGGGGATGGGGAGTTTGGGGGTGGGGAGTTTGGGGGATGGGGAGTTTGGGGGGGATGGGGAGTTTGGGGGGTATGGGGGTATGGGGAGTATGGGGGGGGTTGGGGAGTTTGGGGGGTGGGGAGTTTGGGGGATGGGGAGTTTGGGGGGATGGGGAGTTTGGGGGATGGGGAGTTTGGGGGGGGAGGGGGAGTTTGGGGGGGGGGAGTTTGGGGGGGTGGTGAAGTTTGGGGGATGGGGAGTTTGGGGGGATGGGGAGTTTGTTGGGGATGGGGAGTTTGAGGGGGATGGGGAGTTCCGGGGGGTAAGGGGAGTTTGGGGGGATGGGGAGTTGGGGGGGATGGGGAGTTCCGGGGGGTAAGGGGAGTTTGGGGGGATGGGAGTTTGGGGGTGATGGGGG